>NC_054406.1:657500-700000 GCF_017976425.1 Toxotes jaculatrix
GAAACAGTCAACAGAAACCGCTGAGCGCCACCCTCCTGAGGGTCAAAGGTCAAACAGTTCACTGGAGAAAACTGATGTGAAGCATCAGTAAATGATTTATTAACCGCTAATAAGACCATTAATTAAAGCTGATAGAGCTGCTATAAACTGAGCCTCGTCACAAAGCGCTGCCTGTCCTGAGGGTGCCGACCCCCCCGCCACACACACACACACACACACACACACACACACACACACACACACACACACACACAGCTGAACTGGATCTCTGCTTTTACTTTTTGTTTTCATGACACTGAATCTAACAGAACACTGAGCATCTCCTGAAAGTAAAATGTCCAGAGTCACAGAGCAGATCAAACAGGGCGCGTGCCGCTTCACTGCGTGCCGCTTCAGCGTGTGCCGCTTCACTGCGTGCCGCTTCACTGCGTGCCGCTTCAGACCACACAGAACAGCATTTACCACCTGTTTCAACCGTATGATATGATCTGGTTTCATATGAATTATTTATCATGTGGATTATTCACTGACACTTCTATCACATTTTTGACAGCAACAATAATTAATCATTAAACTGGACACGGACCTGGCGAAGCAGCAGAAAACGGATCTGTCTCTGTGAATGTGACATAACATCAGGGTCTGAACAGCAGACCAGGACGTTCTCATGTCCTCATCAGTGCTTCAGCAGCTGGGAGGAAACACGGAGCATCTCTCTGAATGAAGATGACTTTAATTCCTCCACAGGCTCTGCTGTGAACAAACTCAAACCGCAGACACCAGGATTAAAGTCCTCCCAACACAATGTCTTTGGGTGATAAAGACAGTTTCTGACTCCTGAGCTGAGAGTAAACAACATGAAACCATCACGGTGTTTACCAGCTGGAGACGCCATCACACGCCCGTCACACTCAGAGGTCTACGACACGACTCACCTCGCTGCACCACCCTGAACCCTCACGGTCTGGACCCGGAGGACGCCTGACAGACACGATACAGGTAAAATCTGAAATTTGAATTAAAAGCTAAGTTGGGACTCACCGTGTAGCGGCGGCGGCGGTCTCGTTGGCAGGGTCACCGCCTGCACTCCAACACAGCCGAGCACTGAAGCAACACTTTCCTGGAAGAACAAGTTGTCACCATCGTCTCATCCTCCGGTTCGCTCTCCAGAGGCGAAAGCAGAAACACTCCCCAGCAGGAGCAGGGGAATCCAGCCGTCTGATTGGATGTTGTCTTTTTTTTTTTTTTTTTTTTTAATTTAGTTGGTTTTATTTTGGCGAGATGAAAGCGTCTTCCTCTGCTGCTTGCGCCGCGCCTTCTCTCTCCTCACTCTGCCTTCGACAACAACTGTGAGGAGGATGCTGCTTGGTGCTGGCTGTGTCTCGTCGCCCATGGCAACCAGTTGCTATAGCGATGGACCCGAGCTCATTGGGAGACGGAGGTGATGATGGAGACCTGGGGAGACCTATGGAGGGACGGAGAGGAGCCAGGTTTGTTTACATGGAAGTTCACTGAAGACCGGATCAGCTGAAGCGTGTGTGTGTGTGTGAGTGAGTGTGTGTGAGTGTGTGAGTGAGTGAGTGTGTGTGTGTGTGAGTGAGTGAGTGTGTGTGAGTGAGTCCTGTTTCATGTTAACATGCTGCTTTTTAGCAAGAACAGAGACAAGAAAACAGAAAAAGAGCTACAAGGAAAAAGAAATCACACAGATGACGTTAAAAAGGGAAAGTAATCATTTTTTTCACCATCAATTTATCTGCAGACATTTTCTCTGAGTGTCTCAGTTACAGTAAGAACCAGAGAAAAGCAGCTAATCCTCACATTACAGAGGGAAAGATACAGATCTGTGCCGGGACATTTTACGGTGTAGACAGCAGCTTGTCAGCGCCCTCTGGTGGACACACTCTGTCATGCAGACACTGTTCCTAAACGCACTGTAAACAAAGCATTCTGCTGCTTACTGACCGACACATCTATCTTAAGAGATACAGCAAACATTCCTAACTACACAGCGAAGTTTACTGTTTAAATCAAATTTAATTTACCTAAACCTGAACTATCAGGACAATTTCACTGACGAACATTAATACAACACATGACACAGAAAACAATAAACTGAAACTTGGTCACATGTCAAACACAAAACAAACGTCCTTACATCAAAGCACCGGTTAACGGTGGTTAACGCCGGCTAACGGTGGTTAACACAGGCTAACGGTGGTTAACGCCGGCTAACAGTTGTGACCAGTCCGGCGAGGCCAGGTACCGTTAGCATAGCAAATGCTAATGCTAGCACTAGCTCGCTAGCATCGTTAGCAAGGCACATCTGTAATTCATATAAACTATGAAATTACTTGCTGTACATAAAGTTCATTACACTTGGAAACAATTAAGAAAATAAACATTTACTTACCTAAAAACCTGTCCACCAGAGTCCTGGGAGGGTCTGTTGGTACGCTAACCGAAGGACACACACTGCGAAGCGACAAACTCCTACTCCACTGACAAGTACAGACAAACCACAGGAATCACACTACAGCGGAATCAAAACGCTGCACGCGACGCGACTTCACCGGCGTATGATCTCCATGGCTTCGTCCAAAACACCTGTCAACCACTCCCGACCAGGAATGTCAATTAAACCAGCCACAACCCAAACGTGCTGCTCTTTGAGGCCTAATATTTAATTAATTAGGCGCCATTATGACGCGTGGAAAAAATATTGATTTCGTATTTCACAGTGATCCGGTGAGAGGAGTCTGTTCATCCATGGGTTCACTGCAAACAGGAGCTGATCACAGAGGATTCCGCTGCTGTTAATGGAGACAAATACCAAAATAAATGAGCACTGGCTGAAAACAATGAGGCTCACAGCTTTCAAAAACTACAGTAACAACGCATCGGGTACTCAAAGCAATGCAGAAATAATATCACTCCATATAAAATATGATGGATAAAAAGCAAAGAAATACAGTGATGTACCCACAGACTCCGTGATCCCCAAACCTCCAGATTATCCTCTGATCCAATAACAGAACAGTTCATTTCTTTGCTCCTGATGTTTCAGACGGAGAACCTGCAGAGCTCCTGATTTTCCAGCTGAAGAACAGCAGGACGTCTTTTTACTCTTTATCACCTCTTTTATCTCTTTTACATCTTCTTTAAATCTCCCTTTAATTGTTGTCAGAAGCATCATGAAGACCAACAGGTCTGTGGCATAAAGTGCACGTTTTACTTTATTCCACCAGGTGGCAGTGTGGGCTCAGCGTGTGATTCCTGTCAGCAGACTGTCGGAGAGGCTGTGCAGGACACTGCAGCACATGCGTTTGGGTGTATATGTTACTGACACCACTGGGAGGCGCTGTTGATCCTCCTCTGCTCCTGCAGACAGGAGGAGAAAAATGATTTCATAAATGTGATAAATGGTGGAGACCTGTTTATAAATCCTTATTAAATTTACTATTAAATGAAATGTAAGTTCAGCAGTCAGTCTGTTGGCTTCACACACGATGAAGCTGAACACTGACGCTCTCCTGCTGCCAAAAATAAATGAATGTCATAAATGAAAATACAGGTTATTTTACATGACAGTAAATACATGACGACGATGTGTCACATATAAATGTAAAGTCCAGTGTCACATTTAATAAACTCCTGCTCACTGCAGGATCAAACAAGTTTTTAAAGTGAAATCCGGAGCAGCTGCAGTGTTTGTCTTCTTTAATAATTCAGTTTGTGTTGTTTTGGGGGAAAAAAGCACAGACAACCACTTTTTCTTCGTCCGTCTCCTGCTGTGAGTCTCTCTCTCTCTCTCTCTCTCTCTCTCTCTCTCTCTCTCTCTCTCTCTGTTCGTCTGTCGTCGGCAGGATAAATTCATGTGCTCTGTTATTAACATGCTGGAGCAGCAGGACAACACTGAAGATCAGCTCAGCTCATCCTCTCCTCTCTGATTTAGTTACCATAGAAACCACTGCACCATCGCCCCCCCCCCCCCCCATTAGGAGTGAAGTGGCTCCTGTTCAAACATGTTTCTGCTGAAAAAGCTGCTAAATAAGTAAAAATCACTTTCATCTCACATTTCACTGAACACGACTCAAAACTGAACTGACTTCAACGTTTCTTGTTGAAAAGTTGATCAAACAACCACAAAGAGGCGGCAGTGCACTTCAGACAGCAGCGTCTCCACAGGACGAGCTGTGATCTGAAGCAACATGACAATCGTTTATTCCATGACTGAAAATGAGTGGGTGAGTTCACTGTTTGCAGAGAAGAAAACCCGAGGTGAACTCACCCACACAGAAAAACCTGCTGATCAGTCACAACGACTGGAAATCAGACAGAGCGAAGGACCTGAGGCTTTTCAAGAAAACATTAAAAGCATGAATTGGAACCACTGTGGATTTATTGACTTTAATATCAGAGTGAAACATAAAAGGAGCTGGAGGAGATTCTCCCTGGATCCATATGAGAAGAATGAAGATCTGAGGCGGAGCCGTTGGTCAGTGTGGGGAGGGAAGAGGTGACCAGGAGGGAACCGGACTGGTTCTGGAACAAAGTTCTGTTCGGTTTTATCATCACTGACAGAAACGATGAAAATAAGTTTGAATAAAGTGGAAAGAAAGAAAAGAAAGAAAGAAAGAACTGAGATGTTCAGATTCAGGTGACAGTTTCAGCTTTAAGTCTCACAGTAATCTTAATCTGACAGACTGCATCTTTCTGCTGCTTTCACCTGAGAAACCTGCAGCTTTCATCCGCTCTCCTCCGACAGTCGTTCCTCTCTCTGTTCACTGTCGCTCGCTCAGAGACATGAATGAAATCTCCTCCTCCTCTTTTATCTTCCTCTCCGTGTTTGATTCAAGCTGACTGGCTCTGCAGAGATGATGGAAACTACACTCACACCAGGGTCTGTTAAACTTTAAGTCACCTGTGCAGGGTTTGAAACTTCACTTTGGTGCCATCTACTGCTAAGATCAGGAACTACAACATGTACACAGTGAACTCCATCAGTGGCTTTGACAAACATTTGTAGTCTTTGAATCTTTTACCAGTGGATAAAAAATATCTCTAATTCTTCAGTAGTGAACTAGCCTTCTGTGAGAAGTGCAGCGCCTCCCAGTGGTTAGGAGGGTTCATTGTTCTATAGCATCAGTGTTAACCATGTAAAGGCTGCTAATGAAGCTCTGTAGAGTTTCCTGTTCATTTTCTCAGACAGTGGCAGCTTGGTACAGAGATGCTGCACTGGTGATCTGGAAAGTTGTACGTGAGTAAAAGTTCTGTTATTTAAAGGAAAATGTGGTTGAGTAGAAGCAAAATGACTTGTGTGAAAATGTTTTTCAGATGAAATGACAAAGTAAATGGGTTAAAGTTCCTCCTCCCTGCTCTGCTCCTTCATCCTCAGCTCGTCTGGTGACGCTCACCTCACTGATGGTAGCTAGACCTGGCCCCGATACGAAGACCCGCCCCCCCTTTGCACCCCCTGACCCTGGGTCAGTGAATGTAAACATGTAGAACATGTATGTAGGCCGTGAGCTGAGAGAGGATCAGTCCTCACCTGCAACTTCCTCTCTGCTGCAGCTGCTGATTGGCTCTTTTTGTTTTGCTCTCGCATGTTAATCATAATTTTTCAGAGCACATTAGAAAAAAGGAGAAGCTTCAGGACAAAGACAGTCAAACCTTTTTTAAACATGACGTTTATTCTTTAACGTTAGAGCAGAGCAAATCCCCACGTCTGAGGTGAACTTTAAAATTCATACATTACACAGTGGAAAGTAGGTTCAGAAATCAGACAGCTTCACATCTGTCTAATCAACAATCAGAACTGGAGTTAGGAAAATAACCAGCAGAACAGATTTTCTTTCTGTATTTTACAATCAATCACAAGTAAAGTAGTGAAACCAAAAATTCAGCAGTACGGAGCCTCACAGGTCCAGTACCACGCTCAGCATCCTGCAGGTCCAGTCAGGATGTCTGCCGTCTCGGTGGGAGCGTCTCCTGTCTGCAGAGCTCTCCCTACATTCTGCCAGAAGACTCCCGTGTGCTGGCCGGCCTGAGGCCAGCTCAGGTAGGTGTGTCTCTTCACCAGCTTCCTTATACGATAGAATGGAGACAGCTGCTGGGCTGGGATGTCCTCCAGGAACAGCAGGATCAACACGTCCTTCTGCTCGTCAAACAGACGGAAGCTGCAACAAGACACACAGGATGGACCATTTAGCTTCTTTATACTATTATTACACTACATCTCATGAAGAACACACATCAGCTACTAACACATGATGCATTATTCAGTGAAGGAAGTTTTGTTTTAACCCTGTGGGGTTTTGCCCTTTAACACTTTACTGAATTTTTCTTACAGTTGGGAGGACTCCGTATGAGCCCCCTATTCCTCTAAGTCAATCAACCTCGATGTATTATGTGAAAGACAGAATAATTAATGGCAGCGCCCCCACCTGGCCATCTGGATCTCTCTGGAGCACCACTCGCTCTGCAGGTAGCGTTGGCTGATCACACAGATGGTCTTCCTGCTGCCGTAGATGGCGTCTGTGATGTTGTCTATGATGGGCTTACCTGTGGAGACAGCAGTATGTTTATGTATGTAGCCGTCAGCTGCACATTTAAGATGCTTTTCACAGGGTCTTTGTTTTAAACACAGTCTGAAAGTGACCTGGAGATCACTGACTCATGGAGTTGACATTATCTTGATTATCTAGTTATCTACAGCCAGAATGTGACAGTGAAAACATGCAGCAGGACGAGATACACACAGGTATCTAATACGTCCATTTCAAAATATCTCTGACAGGAAGCAGGAAGAGAAGAGAGAGCTGAACAGTTAGGGACTAAATCTAAACATCACAGTTTAGAACAGTTACCCCCTGAATAATCAAAGTTTTGAACAAAGGACCATGCTGTGATGCAGAAAGCGATAAAGACAGACGGAGTTCACCTGGTTGGAAGTCTCTGTGGTGCAGGCAGAGTTTCCAGCCCTGCTCTCCTTCCAGCGCTGGAAGCATCTCCTTGTAAACCCAGTCCTCGTCGTGAACGTTGTAGGAGATGAAAGCATCATAGCAATGAGCAGCTCCCTTCTTCCTCTTCTTGCTGTCATAGAGGAAAGCCAGGAATAGGTGGAAGGCATAGGTTATCTGCCATCTCAGAAAGTGGTAGATGAAGGATGAGAGCAGAGTGACAACAACCAGACAAGTGCTGGAAATGAAGCAGAGGAAGCCAATGTCCATCCAGCAAGATTGGATGTCAAAGTCCAGCAACTTGCTTCCTTGCTCAGCCACAAGAAAGGAGCAAACGTACTGGTAGGCATTAACAATCTGGGTTTGGTTGTTGTTCTTCACCCACTGGATAAATCCAGCATTAGCGCAATCACAAGTGAATGGGTTATTATCCAGGTCTAGATATGTCAGCGCAGGGAGGGACTGGAAGACCGTCTCATTGATCACTGTCAACTCATTGTTGCTCAGTGCCAACCACCTGAGAGCAGACAGATCAGCCTGGATCAGAAAATCCAAAGATTTGAGTTTACTGTTGGAGAGATCGAGAACCTGCAGGTGTGGGATTGGCAGAAACAACTCAGGGTCCAAACCTGACAAATCCGTGTACCTGATTGTCAGATTCTTGAGCTGAGTGTTAGACTGAAATGTGCTCGGATCTGGTGCAGCAATATAGACATTCTCAGCTGTGAAGGCCTCTAAATGTTTCATGGCCTGAAACATTTGCATGGGCACATCTAAGGGGAAGCCGAAGTGATCGACCTCACATATTAATGTGAAAACTTTCAAAGACTTTAAATGATAGAAAGCTTCGTTGTGATATGGATGAGGACTTTTGAAACTGCTGTCAATATTGAAGTAGACTGTAAGATTTTCCAGTTGCTGTAATTCTCTGAACTTATTTTCAAACTCGAGTGGAAGTGATACTTTAAGACGTCCTAGGTTGTCCAGTCCGTCAAAGGCCTGATGTGTTACCCTTCTGATGTTATTTGATGCCACATCTAAATATTTTAGGGACCGTAAACCCTGAAAATCTCCCTTATCAAGAAGCGATACAAAGTTTTTGCTCAAATCCAAGAACTCGAGCTTCTGCAGGCATATTTTGAAGGCGCCTCCAAATGTCCACAACAGGTTGCCACTCATATCTAAAACCTTCAGATCATTAAGATTTTCAAATGCACAGCTGTCCAGGTTGGAAATGTGGTTGTTTCCCATATAAAGTTCCTTGAGGTGTGTTGTGTTCCTGAAATCTTCACAGCCCAATTTGGAGATGAGATTGTTTTCCAGACTCAGGAACTCGAGGAAGGACAAGTTTTTGATGTCATCTGGCACTTTGGTGAAAAAGTTGGTCCCCACATTCAGGGACCTCAGCTGGTGCATCCGTCCTATCGAGCCTTTAGGCAGTTCACTCATGTAAGTATGAGACACGTCAAGGTGAGTGAGCTGAGAGCAAGTCACAAGTTTTGAACTTAAATTGGCAACGTGGTTGTAAAACAGATCCAGCTTCCTCAGTGTCGGTATTTCGCAGACTGTAGCCAACAGACCTTTTTTGATCCATTTCTCCATATAATTCAGTCTCAGATGCATCAGTGAATCGAGACTCTGCAGGACTTTTTGAAGTTCTTGAAAAGGAATCAGAGTGGCACAAAAATACAGGTGAGTTATGTTACACAGTAAACGCTTGTCAGGTACGTCCCATTTCAGGCCAGGATCTTGGCCACACTCTGAAAGGTCGAGCTTCTCAAGACGAGGAAAAACTGATGTTGTGATGCTAAAGTTTTCAAACTTATTCTCAGAAACGTCTAACACCTTGAGGCCTGAGGGCTCGTTCAGCAGCAAATCTTTGCTCTGAAAGAAGGTAAATTGATTTTCTCTAAGGCTCAGGTTCTGTAGGTGTGGTAGCTGCAGAATGGGCTGGATGTCAGACATTTGTTGTAGCTGGTTGGCGCCTAGCATCACTGTTTGTAAGCTGGACAGGAACCGAAAGGCCAAGGAATGAATGAAGTGAATGTTGTTATTTTCGAGGCCCAGCACGGTAAGGTTGGACAGTCCTTGAAAGAGGTTGCCCGTCAGCTTTGTGAGTTTGTTCTGGTTCATTTTGAGCGTCGTCAACACTCTCAAATGGATGAAAGATCCATCGTCCACGTGAGCAATCTGATTACCGCTCAGGTCCAGAAATCTCAGCTCGGACAAGCAGCCAAAATCGTCCCTGTTAATCCACTGAAGCTGATTGAAGTAGAGTCTTACTGAGCTCGCATCTCTGGGGATGTCATCAGGGACGACACCAAGTTTACGGTTTGAGCAGTCCACGGAAACATCAGCCAGGGGATTCTCAGAATATTCGATGCAACAGTTTTTCAGTGAATAAGCCAGTGAAGGGTTAAGATGAAGCAAGAGAGACAGAAGTAAAACAAGAAGCATCTGTATCACGTTCGAAGACAAAATTCCCATTGTTTCGCTGATCTCTGGTATGTTTGCTGAGTTTCTGTGAAATGGAGATTTGTTGGTGTTAATGTTGTTCAGCGATGCACGTCTGTGGAGGACATTACACGCAATAAACACGAATAAAAATGTTACACAACAGTACTTCATCCCTTAAAGGAATAGAATACAACTCTGGAAATACACTGCTGCACATCACAATCGCACATTCTCTCTGAGGTTGTGTTGCTTGTGTATGTATGATAAATATAAAGCTACAGCCAGAAGACGGTTAGCTTAGCTTAGCATAAGAAGAACGTGGCTCACACCAAAGATAAAAACAAAGATGTGAAGATCTTATTCGAAGCTAACGGATACACACAAGCATTCTGAGTTTCAGGTGATCATGCACATACTCATACACCATTTCTGCCAGTATGTCCCCGTAAATCCTGCACACTGGTCCTTTAAAATCCTTTCAGCATCCATTGTAGATACAGGATACTTCCTGATAGGTAACGTTGATGTTTACTTTACAAACCCCCAGAGTAAAAGATAAGTTTGTCATATTTATCCACTTAGATCTTCTCTCATCTGGACTATGGAGAGTGGACAGTCAGAGGACAATGTCCGGACAGACAGTAAGAAAATCACAAACAATAATTTAAAAACCATTTACTACTATTATTTTATAATATATATAGTATATGGACATTGTATTTATTATTCTTATGTCTGTACAGAGAGTTGCACGTTTGCACATTTTGCACAAATATCTGCACAGTATATAATAAATATATATGAAAATTAAAGTCATACTTTGATACAAAAACAGATTCAGGGACATGAGATGAATAAATGTTTGTAATACTCACAGTTCATCCTCAGAGCGTCTCAACCATCTGAGCTCAGCGGTGAACACGGTCGCCTCTTTTCACTTTTCTATTATTTCTACAACAGAAGCAGAGGAGCTGAGCAGAAGGTTAATTGTCACATCTGATTGCACTTAGCTCACTTCCTTTTATATTTGAATAATTTCCTTAATTTCAGAAACAAAATGACAAGTTTCCATCAGTAGAAAAGAGAAGTCTTTGTCTGATTTCTGCTTCTGTGTTTGTAACAGATCAGCTGTGTGTAGTCTGATTATTAGTCTGTTATTTTTGATCGGGATTTGTCCTTTAACTCGCAGCTGATCCAAAATGCTGCAGCCAGAGAACTGACTGCAATTAGCAACAGAGATCATTTTACTCCTGTATTAACTTCTCTTCATTGGCTTCCTGTACACACACAGCGACACACACACATTCAGATGTGTTGACGAAAGTGACGGTGGATCTCTGCTCTTCATGTCATTTCTTCTTCTTTGTCTCCATCGGAGCACGGCCACCACTGGCAGGTGATAATTACGATTTCCTGCCACCTTTTCTTCTCGTCGTGTCTCTGTCATTAAAGTGAGACTTGATAATTAGCCCTCAGTCCTCCCACAGCTTTCATCCCTCATGTCTCATCTCTTTTTCATTTTTCCTTTTTTAATGCCAAAGAAACTTGTGGATTCTGGGTTTGGACTTGCAAATGAGGCTTCCTGTCATGGCCACCCACTGAGGACTTCTGGGTAACGCAGTTCAAAGAGACGAGGCGGTGACAGGGCGGAGCTAGAGCGTGGCTAACTGTGTGATGTGGAAAACAAAGACCAGCTGTTCGACTCTGTTTCTGTTTTAAGTTAAATTTTCTGAATCGTTTACTTTCATGTGCTTGTTGTTTATTTTAAGGTGAAATTCGATAATATGACGTAACAAAGTGTCATAACAATTCAAATGATCTGAATGTCATGACGATGTGTTACCATGACGACATCATAACACTGATTTTTTTTTTTTTGCTGACATAACAGCACCTGTTCAGCACAAACAACTGGTTTGTCACCATGGTTACATCATCATGCCCATACCGTCGTAACTATGGTAACATAAAATGCCAGCTGGATGGTCTCCATGGTGACATCATAATCTGATGCCTGCTTTCTATTTTTCAGCCCCAGACAGAAAACACCCGCCATGTGTTTTTCTGCTGCTGTTGTTGTTGTTGTTGTTACTATGACTACATCATAACTTCTATTGTTTAGTGGAGATCACAACACAACACCAGCTGTTGTGTTTCCATGACAACATCAGCTGGTGTGAGTTTCTGAGACCTGAGCAGCGACACAGACAGACAGACAGACAGGAAGTCTCATTGATTATGCACATATTGATGAGGTGAATATGCTAATGAGGAACAGCCCGCCCACTCAGCAGGAGGTCACACACTCGTAAAGATAAGTGGCTTCCACAGTGGTCCAGGGAGTCGATTAACCACAGCTCCTGTTAAACAGCCTGGGCTGTGGCACCTTTATTCCACCTCACTGCTCTGTATGAGAGGCATGAACACGGGATGGGTGGGGATGGATGGGGGCATTGTTGTTCTGCCTGTGCGCCGGCGGGACAGATGCCGGCACTGTTGTGTTGTGAAAGGGTTCCTGTTGGTTCTCTCTTCACGGTTGGAGGTGTCCACCGTGTGGACATTCAGAGCTGACTTTGACTCCTCGTACAGGAACAGGCCCGAGCGTCCTTACACAGACAGCTCAGTCTTTTCTGGGTCAGTTTCAGTAATTCTCCCTCTCTGTCTCTATCTTTGACTTTTCTTTTCCTGGCCCTGTCTCCTCTCTCTTCATTAGTCCCATAACAAGATGAGGAGTCACCTTCAGCTGCTCTGCACATTTACATAATGCTCATACATATTACATATCAAACCTCAGAGTCGTCTCACCTGAGATTAAAGCCCTTCTCCGCTCACAGGTTCACAAACTGCACAGTAATGTGAGGGTGAGGTTGAACTCCCCCGGTGGAGCGAGGCACTGACCCTGCTGGGGTTGGGGGTTCACATCCCACCGGGGACACAGACTCTGATAACGCAGGTGATTTTCCAGTCGGCAGACATTATGTGAGTTTAAAAAGTTTGAATTCTCCTGAGGATAAAAGCTGTGCAGCCTGGAAACTGATAAACTGCCTTCACTTTAAAGTCCAAACAGTTTGTGTAGGAAATAATCAGGTTAGACGGCAACGCACCGCCATCATAATACTAACACACATTAGATTAAAGGGTTTTAATCTACGATGGCTGTCAGGAAAAATAAAGTTATTCCTGTAAAATAATTCCTTCGCCTGTTTTCTGGATTGGTCAGTTCTTTGTTCAGTTCAGAGAAAGTCCCTCCCACTTTCTGACTCCATGGGGACAGATCTGTGTCCAAGACCCAAAGATCAAAACTGAAAATTTGAAAACAGAAACAATTTATTTTCTCAGAAAAAGTGTTTTTTTTTTTGTTTTTTTTTTAACAAGTACAGATTCACAACATTTCTCAGCAATGAAAAAAAAAAAATCATAATACAATCTGTGGCCTGTATACCCACATGAGAACACCAGTATCACATACAGCTCCATCTATCTAAAATCCCATTGTCCCAGTTTGTTTGTGCTGTCCTCAGACAGATGTCCTGTCCCAGTGGTGCATATTTCAAAAGTCCTTCCAAAGGTGAGGTGTGGACGTCAGAGCAGGGTGCAGGTTTTGGTGAGCTCAGCTCAGGTCACAGGCCACATTCCAGTCTTCCTTAAGGTTGGACATCTGTCTCAGAGAAAGAAAATCAATCAGCATAAACACAGAGCACAGACAGGTTTAGCTGAAGTGGATGATGTATCTGACAGAACATACCAGTATCCACAGAGATCGATCACATGGTGCAGAGGTGGGGGTGGCGTCGCCTTCATCAGGGAGGACTCGGTCCAGCTCGGCCTTCGTCTTCTTCACACGTCTCTGGGACTCGGCTCCTCTGGGTCACAGCGTTCCACGATGAATCCTCCGGTGGCACAGGAAACCTCTGAACCTACGTCAGCCTCCGTCACCGTCTGGCTCGTGCAGCCTGCAACTATTCATCCACAAAGCACAATGAGTTGTATTCCACAACGGGCCACTACGCCCATACATGACACCCCACCCCCCGTCCATCGGAGACTGGCTGAAAACTACACCAAGACAATCTAAGCTAAA
The DNA here is from genome assembly GCF_017976425.1 of Toxotes jaculatrix. Taxonomy (NCBI): domain Eukaryota; kingdom Metazoa; phylum Chordata; class Actinopteri; family Toxotidae; genus Toxotes; species Toxotes jaculatrix. The sequence goes on from NC_054406.1 coordinate 670,998, forward strand.
GATCACCTGAGTATGATGGAATTAGTAAGACAACTAAAGTCTCTGTTTACAAGTTTAGTTTCCTGAAGAACAGGAATAAGATGGATGAATAACTGAAGGAGCTGGAGGACTGACAGGCTCCTCAGCTGGTGATGGACTGATGGTCCACTGTGTCCATTACACAGTAAAGGACATGGTTAAAGAGGGAGGCTGTTTTAACTGTGGCAGCAGAAACTTGTAAGACTCAAACTTCCGTCAAGATTCAAAGTGGATTCATGGTCCATCTAAACTGTAAGTTGAATGTGGGACCACACACACACACACACCTCTCCAACATCAGCTAACAGGTGTTTGTGTCTGCCATTATCTGGAACTTTCCATCCTTGCTGATCTGACACTGAGAGCCACTTCCTGCTGTGACTGGCCCAGAGATCACCTGGCTGCTGACTCTCAGCTCCTCCTCTGCCTCTGATTCTGGAGCCTCTCCTACATTTCACTCTCTGCTTGAACCTGCTGCTCAAATCTAACTTCTGTCAAGATTCAAACTTGAGCCCTGAAATGCATCAAGACTCATGATCACAAGTCTGAAAGTGGTAACGTTGCTCAAACATGTCTCACCATCTTCTGCAGGTATCTGTGCATCAGGAAAACGACCTGTAGTTTGCTCTACATCAAAATCTGTCCCTGATACATGAACTCAGAGTAGGATCCTGGCAGCAGCACACCACCATCAGCTGATTCACAAAGCCAGAGGGATCCTTGTCTGGGTTTGGAAACTGCGTGACTGAGGCGCACAGGCTCTGCAGACTGAACTCACAGGGCTAAGTTTCTCCTGACGTCTCTAAGAACCTGTCCCACTGCCTGAAACCCCTCTGAGCCTCTGCTCCAGGAAAAGTCCCTGATTAAGACAGAACCAGCAGCAGAGCTAACGATGACTGATCCCAGCACAGACTTCGTCACACACAGAGAAGAAGGGGAAGGAGAAAAGCCTTGCCTTCTTATGAAGTGAGTCGACTCGTGTGGCCTCGTTCTCTGTTGTCTTCAGAAATCTGAGCTCATTGAAACATGAAAGTGATTCTGGGGAGACATTTTCTAATGCTGCTGATTCTGTCAGGACATGGTGAGGGAAGGGTTAAAAACATAACTACCATTTCAGACAGTACAGGGGGAGTCACTGATGGTGCTGTATTGGGCCAAACACCTGTCCCCTGTCTCACCTCTACACACCTGGCCAATGTCAAAACAGCTGAATCAGATCATTTCAGAAAGACGACACACACTCCTCCTATCTGCCAGCTGTGTGTGTGTGTGTCTGTGTGTGTGTGTGTGTGTGTGATCTGACCATCCATAATGCAGTTTAGACTCACCATAAATCACACTCACCTCAGCAGGTTGCCAGTTTTGTGTCTTAGGCCTAGAGACAGATGATGAAATGAAAATTAAAGGTTTAATTAAAAAGGATCTGACAGTAGAAGTGGTCTGTGGGGTCTGGGATGGGGACAGGGTCCTGGACACATCAGGGCTCAGGAAAGTGAAATCCTGACGATGCATATGGCCTCTTATGTTTATCTTTCTTCCTTAACACTGATCCCCGTCTTAGAGACTATGTCTAAGGACTGAACCAGTCTTTCCTTCTGTCTAACACTCGTTCTCGAGGTTTGACTTGTTGAAATTGTTGTAACAGTTCAGATTAACACATGATGTTTCTTTAAAAAATAAAACACCAGCCTTCACCGGTTTGACAGTGCAGCTGCTTCCTGCCTCTGAAACTGATTCTGAGTTCTGTCAGTGTAGAAAACACATTGTTCAGAACATGTGATCAGATTAAACAGTAACTCTGCAAACACATAAATCTCATGAAAAGTTATAAAGGCACAGAACCAGCTTTGGTCCCTGATTATTAAAATTAACACGTCTAACACAGGTTCTGTCAGAGCACTAAGTCTGTCCTCTGTCTCTACTTCAACATGAAGACCTACTCTGGGATTCAGCCCACAGTTTGTAACTGGTCCCTCAGAATCAAACTGGTACAAAGGACTTAAAGAAGGATCTAACAGTCTCTGCTGCCGCTCTCATCAACAATAAGGGCAAATTAAGCAAAGGCACCCAACTCGGGTGCCCACAAGCTTCACTTGTGCTATCTGAGTTGTCTCTTTCTGCCAGGCTTCCTCCGTCCATAAAACCCAAATGCAGAACGGTCTGCCGATCGTTAAATAGGTCCGAGAACAACCCCCCACCCCCAGTAAAAATCCCTGTCGGTTGATAGAGCGACAAGTCTCATCGGCGGTTGACGGTACCGTATCCTAATGATGTAACGCTTTGCAGGGGCGGGAAAAAGTCCCCTGCCGGGAGGCCTCCCTACACCCACGGGGAACTAGACACTGCTGAACCGACTTCAGCTCGAAGGCTGTGCTCGAGTCGTCCTTTGGAATGAAACTTGGCAGAGAGACAAGCCAGAGTTCAACATCCAGATAAATCAACCAGGAAGTCTGGTTAAAATTTGAATGGTGATGATCGCGACAGCAGAACAGATCTCAGTCTGGATCAGACCTGCCCACATTCCTCCATCTGATGACGGAGGAACAGATGCAGGATCAACAATTGACTCATGGAGATAAAGAAACGTGGAAATACTCAGAAGGCAAAACTGATTTTACATGGATTCATAATCTGCTACCTATGGGCTGAAAACCACAGCAGTCTGAAACCAGTCTCAGGTGGACAGAGGTGTCATGGAAGTACAGAAGGAAGGAAAGAGAGAGAGAGGGAGAGAGAGGGAGGAGGAGACAGAGTGGAAAAATAAAAAAAATTAAAAGTTACTCACCGTTTGTAGATCCACCTGAAATAAAGTTTTGCCCCACACACAAACACACACACAGACACACAGACACAGACACACACACACACACACACACACACAGAGACCAGCTGAGACGTTCCGGTCCAGGCAGACCCTCAGCTGGAACCCTGCATACAGACCTGTTCAGAAACTCAGACTAACGTGCAGAGCAGAACTTCCAAAGGTGAGGTGTGGACGTCAGAGCAGGGTGCAGGGTTTGGTGAGCTCAGGTCAGGTCACAGGACACATTCCAGTCTTCCTTAAGGTTGGACATCTGTCTCAGAAAAAGAAAATCAATGAGCATAAACACAGAGCACAGACAGGTTTAGCTGAAGTGGATGATGTATCTGACAGAACATACCAGTATCCACAGAGATCGATCACATGGTGCAGAGGTGGGGGTGGCGTCGCCTTCATCAGGGAGGATTCGGTCCGACTCGGTCTTTGTCTTCTTCACGTCCCTGGGTCACAGCGTCCCACGCTGAATCCTCCGGTGGCACAGGAAACCTCCGAACCTACGTCAGCCTCCGTCACCGTCTGGCTCGTGCAGCCTGCAACTGTTCATCCACAAAGCACAATAAGTTGTATTCCACAACGGGCCACTACGCCCATACATGACACCCCACCCCCCGTCCATCAGAGACTGGCTGAAAACTACACCAAGACAATCTAAGCTGAAGATCACCTGAGTATGATGGAATTAGTAAGACAACTAAAGTCTCTGTTTACAAGTTTAGTTTCCTGAAGAACAGGAATAAGTTGGATGAATAACTGAAGGAGCTGGAGGACTGACAGGCTCCTCAGCTGGTGATGGACTGATGGTCCACTGTGTCCATTACACAGTAAAGGACACGGTTAAAGAGGGAGGCTGTTTTAACTGTGGCAGCAGAAACTTGTAAGACTCAAACTTCTGTCAAGATTCAAACTTGAGCCCTGACATGCATCAAGACTCATGATCACAAGTCTGAAAGTGGTAACGTTGCTCAAACATGTCTCACCATCTTCTGCAGGTATCTGTGCATCAGGAAAACGACCTGTAGTTTGCTCTACATCACCAAATCTGTCCCTGATACATGAACTCAGAATAGGATCCTGACAGCAGCACACCACCATCAGCTGATTCACAAAGCCAGAGGGATCCTTGTCTGGGTTTGGAAACTGCATGATTGAGGCGCACAGGCTCTGCAGACTGAACTCACAGGGCTAAGTTTCTCCTGACGTCTCTAAGAACCTGTCCCACTGCCTGAAACCCCTCTGAGCCTCTGGTCCAGGAAAAGTCCCTGATTAAGACAGAACCAGCAGCAGAGCTAACGATGACTGATCACAGCACAGACTTCGTCACACACAGAGAAGAAGGGGAAGGAGAAAAGCCTTGCCTTCTTATGAAGTGAGTCGACTCGTGTGGCCTCGTTCTCTGTTGTCTTCAGAAATCTGAGCTCATTGAAACATGAAAGTGATTCTGGGGAGACATTTTCTAATGCTGCTGATTCTGTCAGGACACGTCAACGTCTCTGGTCTCGTCTACTACATGGCTTCAAACTGTTCACAGACTACAGGCAGGGCCACGGTCTCTCAGATAACTAGTCCTGGAGACGTGTTGTCCAACAACAACAGAAAGCAACTGAGGAAACAAGTGTTCACAGTGACCACACTGGGACACACAGGCTCCTCCTATCTGCCAGCTGTGTGTGTGTGTGTGTGTGTGTGTTTCCAATAATAATAAACCAGGCCAGGCCTCCCTCCATAAAACCCACATGCAGATGGTCTAATGATCCCTAACAAGTCCGAGGCAGAATAAAGAATCGACTCATGGAGCCAAAAGGTTTTATTTACATGGATTCATAATCTGCTACCCATGGGCTGAAATCCACAGCAGTCTGAAACCAGTCTCAGATGGACAGAGGTGTCATGGAAGGACAGAAGGAAGGAAAGAAAGAGAGAGAGAGAGGGAGGGATGGAGGGGGAGACAGAGTGGAAAAATAAAAAAAATTAAAAGTTACTCACCGTTTGTAGATCCATCTGAAATAAAGTTTTGCCACACACACACACAGACACAGACACACACACAGACACAGACACACACACAGACACAGACACACACACACACACACACACACACATAAAGAGACCAGCTGAGACGTTCCGGTCCAGGCAGACCCTCAGCTGGAACCCTGCATACAGACCTGTTCAGAATCTCAGACTAACGTGCAGAGCAGAACTTCCAAAGGTGAGGTGTGGACGTCAGAGCAGGGTGCAGGGTTTGGTGAGCTCAGGTCAGGTCACAGGCCACATTCCAGTCTTCCTTAAGGTTGGACATCTGTCTCAGAGAAAGAAAATCAATGAACATAAACACAGAGCACAGACAGGTTTAGCTGAAGTGGATGATGTATCTGACAGAACATACCAGTATCCACAGAGATCGATCACATGGTGCAGAGGTGGGGGTGGCGTCGCCTTCATCAGGGAGGATTCGGTCCGACTCGGTCTTTGTCTTCTTCACGTCTCTGGGACTCGGCGTCTCTGTGTCACAGGGTCACAGCGTCCCACGCTGAATCCTCCGGTGGCACAGGAAACCTCTGAACCTACGTCAGCCTCCGTCACCGTCTGGCTCGTGCAGCCTGCAACTGTTCATCCACAAAGCACAATGAGTTGTATTCCACAACGGGCCACTACGCCCATACATGACACCCCACCCCCCGTCCATCGGAGACTGGCTGAAAACTACACCAAGACAATCTAAGCTGAAGATCACCTGAGTATGATGGAATTAGTAAGACAACAAAAGTCTCTGCCCTTCACAGCCGTCGAACTGGTCTCAGAGTCCCTGGCTGTCCTGTCTGGTGTTGGGGGGTCTGAAAAACAAGAAAATCAATCAGCATAAACACAGAGCACAGACAGATTTAGCTGAAGTGGATGATGTATCTGACAGAACATACCAGTATCCACAGAGATGGATCACATGGTGCAGAGGTGGGGGTGGCGTCGCCTTCATCAGGGAGGACTCGGTCCGACTCAGTCCAGCTCGGCCTTCGTCTTCTTCACACGTCTCTGGGACTCGGCTCCTCTGGGTCACAGCGTCCCACGCTGAATCCTCCGGTGGCACAGGAAACCTCCGAACCTACGTCAGCCTCCGTCACCGTCTGGCTCGTGCAGCCTGCAACTGTTCATCCACAAAGCACAATGAGTTGTATTCCACAACAGGCCACTACGCCCATACATGACACCCCACCCCCCGTCCATCAGAGACTGGCTGAAAACTACACCAAGACAATCTAAGCTAAAGATCACCTGAGTATGATGGAATTAGTAAGACAACTAAAGTCTCTGTTTACAAGTTTAGTTTCCTGAAGAACAGGAATAAGATGGATGAATAACTGAAGGAGCTGGAGGACTGACAGGCTCCTCAGCTGGTGATGGACTGATGGTCCAGTGTGTCCATTACACAGTAAAGGACACGGTTAAAGAGGGAGGCTGTTTTAACTGTGGCAGCAGAAACCTGTAAGACTCAAACTTCTGTCAAGATTCAAAGTGGATTCATGGTCCATCTAAACTGTAAGTTGAATGTGGGACCACACACACACACACACCTCTCCAACATCAGCTAACAGGTGTTTGTGCCTGCCATTATCTGGAACTTTCCATCCTTGCTGATCTGACACTGAGAGCCACTTCCTGCTGTGACTGGCCCAGAGATCACCTGGCTGCTGACTCTCAGCTCCTCCTCTGCCTCTGATTCTGGAGCCTCTCCTACATTTCACTCTCTGCTTGAACCTGCTGCTCAAATCTAACTTCTGTCAAGATTCAAACTTGAGCCCTGAAATGCATCAAGACTCATGATCACAAGTCTGAAAGTGGTAACGTTGCTCAAACATGTCTCACCATCTTCTGCAGGTATCTGTGCATCAGGAAAACGACCTGTAGTTTGCTCTACATCAAAATCTGTCCCTGATACATGAACTCAGAATAGGATCCTGACAGCAGCACACCACCATCAGCTGATTCACAAAGCCAGAGGGATCCTTGTCTGGGTTTGGAAACTGCGTGATTGAGGCGCACAGGCTCTGCAGACTGAACTCACAGGGCTAAGTTTCTCCTGACGTCTCTAAGAACCTGTCCCACTGCCTGAAACCCCTCTGAGCCTCTGGTCCAGGAAAAGTCCCTGATTAAGACAGAACCAGCAGCAGAGCTAACGATGACTGATCACAGCACAGACTTCGTCACACACAGAGAAGAAGGGGAAGGAGAAAAGCCTTGCCTTCTTATGAAGTGAGTCGACTCGTGTGGCCTCGTTCTCTGTTGTCTTCAGAAATCTGAGCTCATTGAAACATGAAAGTGATTCTGGGGAGACATTTTCTAATGCTGCTGATTCTGTCAGGACACGTCAACGTCTCTGGCCTCGTCTACTACATGGCTTCAAACTGTTCACAGACTACAGGCAGGGCCACGGTCTCTCAGATAACTAGTCCTGGAGACGTGTTGTCCAACAACATCAGAAAGCAACTGAGGAAACAAGTGTTCACAGTGACCACACTGGGACACACAGGCTCCTCCTATCTGCCAGCTGTGTGTGTGTGTGTGTTTCCAATAATAATAAACCAGGCCAGGCCTCCCTCCATAAAACCCACATGCAGATGGTCTAATGATCCCTAACAAGTCTGAGGCAGAATAAAGAATCGACTCATGGAGCCAAAATGTTTTTTTTTACATGGATTCATAATCTGCTACCCATGGGCTGAAATCCACAGCAGTCTGAAACCAGTCTCAGATGGACAGAGGTGTCATGGAAGGAAAGACGGAGAGGGGGGAGAGAGAGAGAGAGCAAAAGTTAAAAAAAAAAAACAAAAAAAAACAACAACCCACCACACAACAAGACTCACCGTTCATAGATCCACCTGAAATGAAGTTTTGCCACACACACAAACAGACTCACACAGAGACCAGCTGAGACGTCCCGGTCCAGGCAGACCCTCAGCTGGAACCCTGCATACAGACCTGTTCAGAATCTCAGACTAACGTGTAGAGCAGAACTTCCAAAGGTGAGGTGTGGACGTCAGAGCAGGGTGCAGGGTTTGGTGAGCTCAGGTCAGGTCACAGGCCACATTCCAGTCTTCCTTAAGGTTGGACATCTGTCTCAGAAAAAGAAAATCAATCAGCATAAACACAGAGCACAGACAGGTTTAGCTGAAGTGGATGATGTATCTGACAGAACATACCAGTATCCACAGAGATCCATCACATGGTGCAGAGGTGGGGGTGGCATCGCCTTCATCAGGGAGGACTCGGTCCCGCTCGGCCTTCGTCGTCTTCACACGTTAAAGACCCACACAGAGACAGACTGACATAGAGAGAGTCACAAAAAAACAGACACAAAGAGAGACAGACCAGCTGAGACCTCCCACACAATACACAATGTGTGCACGATGCAGAGGTGGCCATGTTGGAGAAACTGAAATATCTTCATGGCACGGTGGCCACAGAAAACCCATCACCAACAGAGACAGCACATAGCTTTGATTATCGGCAGAAAAATCATCACAATGGACAAACAATAAATGAATTGATGATGAGCGGACAGGTGGAGACATCTTGGACAGAGAAATTAAAATGTCTTCATCAGATGTAAATTGGCAGGAAATCATCAAAATGGATGAACAATAAATGAAATGATGACGAGTGGACAGGTGGAGACATCTTGGACGGAGAAATGAAAATGTCTTCATCAGATGTAAATTGGCAGGAAATCATCAAAATTGACGAACAATAAATGAAATGACGAATGGACAGGTGGAGACATCTTGGAAGGAGAAATTAAAATGTCTTCATCAGATGTAAATTGGCAGGAAAATCATCAAAATGGACGAACAAAAAATGAAATGATGACGAGTGGACAGGTGGAGACATCTTGGACGGAGAAATTAAAATGTCTTCATCAGATGTAAATTGGCAGGAAAATCATCAAAATGGACGAACAAAAAATGAAATGATGACGAGTGGACAGGTGGAGACATCTTGGACGGAGAAATTAAAATGTCTTCATGAGATGTAAATTGGCAGGAAATCATCAAAACGCACGGACGACGGACGGATAAAGGTCTGACGGACGGATAAAGGTCTAACGGACTGCCAAAGGTCTAACAGACTGCCAAAGGTCTAACGGACTGCCATGAAGTGTGTGGGCGATGGTTGCAAGCAACCAACAAATTACAGAAGCAAAATAAAAGAACACTACAAAGCCCTGTTTTAAATAGCTATGGATATGTAGATGTTCCTGAAAAATGAGTGGTCATGTTAGACATATTCAACAACAAGAGGAAAACCTGTCATGGCATAGCATAGCATTAGGAGAGATAGGGGCATGAGAATAAAAATAACAAACAGGGCATGAGGATGGAACTAGCAAAGAGGGCATGAACATGAAAAATAACAAACGGGGCATGAGAATAAAAATAACAAACGGGGCATGAGGATGGAACTAGCAAAGAGGGCATGAACATGAAAAATAACAAACTGGGTATGAGGATGGAACTAGCAAAGAGGGCATGAAGATGAAAAATAACAAACGGGGCATGAGGATGGAACTAGCAATGAGGGCATGAACATGAAAAATAACAAAGAGGTAATGAGGATGGAACTAGCAATGAGGGAATGAACATGAAAAATAACAGAGGTAATGAGGATGGAACTAGCAATGAGGGAATGAACATGAAAAATAAAGTGCATGAGGATGGAACTAGCAAAAAGGGCATGAACATGAAAAATAACAAACGGGGTATGAGGATGGAACTAGCAAAGAGGGCATGAAGATGAAAAATAACAAACGGGGCATGAGGATGGAAAATAACAAACGGGGTATGAGGATGGAACTAGCAAAAAGGGCATGAACATGAAAAATAACAAACGGGGTATGAGGATGGAAGTAGCAATGAGGGCATGAACATGAAAAATAAAGTGCATGAGGATGGAACTAGCAATGAGGGCATGAACATGAACAATAACAAATGGGGTATGAGGATGGAACTAGCAAAGAGGGCATGAAGATGAAAAATAACAAACGGGGCATGAGGATGGAAAATAACAAACGGGGTATGAGGATGGAACTAGCAAAGAGGGCATGAACATGAAAAATAACAAACGGGGTATGAGGATGGAACTAGCAATGAGGGCATGAACATGAAAAATAAAGTGCATGAGGATGGAACTAGCAAAGAGGGCATGAACATGAAAAATAACAAACGGGGTATGAGGATGGAACTAGCAAAGAGGGCATGAAAATGAAAAATAACAAACGGGGTATGAGGATGGAACTAGCAATGAGGGCATGAACATGAAAAATAACAAAGAGGTAATGAGGATGGAACTAGCAATGAGGGCATGAACATGAAAAATAACAAAGAGGTAATGAGGATGGAAGTAGCAATGAGGGCATGAACATGAAAAATAACAGAGTGCATGAGGATGGAACTAGCAAAGAGGGCATGAACATGAAAAATAACAAACGGGGTATGAGGATGGAACTAGCAATGAGGGCATGAACATGAAAAATAAAGTGCATGAGGATGGAACTAGCAATGAGGGCATGAACATGAAAAATAACAAACGGGGTATGAGGATGGAACTAGCAATGAGGGCATGAACATGAAAAATAACAAACGGGGTATGAGGATGGAACTAGCAAAGAGGGCATGAACATGAAAAATAACAAAGAGGTAATGAGGATGGAAGTAGCAATGAGGGCATGAACATGAAAAATAACAGAGTGCATGAGGATGGAACTAGCAAAGAGGGCATGAACATGAAAAATAACAAATGGGGTATGAGGATGGAACTAGCAATGAGGGCATGAACATGAAAAATAACAAACGGGGTATGAGGATGGAACTAGCAAAGAGGGCATGAACATGAAAAATAAACGGGGAAAGAGGAGAGCACAGTAGCAAAAAATACAAGAGGCAGAGGCGTGGTGGATGGTGGATGAGCAGTGACAGCTTGGCGAACATCCAAACCACATAAAGAAACAGCGGACTTACAGTTTCGTAGATCTACCTGAAAAAAAGAAGAAAACAGAGTTAATGTGAGTCGAGTCTGGAGCCTCTGGTGATTTCAGGTTTGGTCTTTTCCTGACTGAAGTTCATGTTGGTTGGTGTGTGTGTGTGTGTGTGTGTGTGTGTGTGTGTTATATCTCACACACAGTCTCTCTTTACTGAGCACCTACTCCACCACGTTACCCCGAGTTAACCAGGTGAACACACCTGACAGTGGAGTTGTAATCAGGTAATCAGGTGTACCGCGGGGTCTTGTAAACAGCAGCGGTATGAGTTTCACTACTGTCAGTAAAAAATGCAGTGCGCTTACAGCCTATAGGAGATAAGGATTAAATATTAAACAGCATTTATTTAATGCTGTGTGTGGGTGAATTTTCAGTTTTACTGCAGTAGTACTCATAATAAGCTTCACTTTTGGAGACGTCTGATAAAGTTTATGAACGTCACATCCTCACGTGACAGCGCCTGAAGAGAGAGAGGGAGGGAGAGAGAGGGAGGGAGGGAGAGAGAGAGAGAGAGAGGGAGGGAGGGAGAAAGATGGCTGGTCGCACAACCACTGACCGTCCATTCAGTCAGTGAACGGTACAGACAGTCTGCTGACGCCGTCTGAGCCTCACGAGCCTCATGTTCAAGCCTCACGTTCATCATCTTTCAATGTACCAGACAAATGTTTTTATTAAATGTTTGTATTATCTGAATTTATTGAGCTTAAAATGATAAATGATCAGCAGGATATATGAGCCTGAGCATGTCAGAGTGTTTGTATTGAAAAGTTTCAGCCGCCAGCTGATTCCCATGAGTCAGCTCTAAAATGAATATTACACCAAGCTGCGCTCTGTGAACAGGAATAGAAAAAAAGGATTCTCAGATAAAACATCTGCACTGGCTCATACTAGTTTAATAACGCGCCGTGCGGCCAACTGGAAATAAAAAAAAGTCCGTTCGCTATGTGCGTTTTCACACACAATAAAACTATGAATTCATATTAAAAGATCCTTTGACATGTTTCAGGCTTTTTAATGCATCTTTGCTGCAGTGAACTGTCCACAGGCTGCAGCAGCTGAATGAAAATCTGCAGAGACACCTCTCTGTGCTGACACACTGCAGACGGACATCACGGGAGCTACCTGTCACGGGAGCTACCTGGGCCAGTTTACCCGCTCACGGTAGATTTGGCTGAAATCTCTGATGAGATCCTCCAGAATCACGGAGAAGCGGCGGCGTCTTGTGGCGCACTGGTGGCGTCTGTGAGCGGCTGTAGCTGCAGCCTGGTCCTCACCTGTAATGTCTTTGACTCAAAATTCTGATTGTGCTTGTAGGGAATATTTTTACCTGACATTCTGACCGGCGGGTTAGAAAATACCGGCAGATTTTAACGGAAAGCCAGGTCGCGGTAATAACGTATACCGGTGTAACGTGGAGGTTTGACTGTGTGAGAGTCTGGATACCGACCAGCTCTACCTGGCTGCTCTCATTATGATGCTAACTTTAAGCTAACTAGTAGCTGCCTCAGCAGGTGTCACTGACCTGTCTGGATTAGTTTCAGCTCCACGTGAATCTGGACGAGGTCGATCCGGCGTCTCAGTCCTCCTCCGGCCGTCTTCACCAGAGGAGCCGCTTCTCTGTTAAATCAAAGAGAAGAGTCAGTCTGAGTCCAGACCCGAGGCCACGAGGCAGCATCTGTGGTTAGCCGGATAACTTCAGGTTTAAGCCTGGGCTCTCAGGGTTATGGCGGCGGGCCACTCTCAGCTGTCTCACCGTGAACAGTCAAACTCAGGTGACTGTAGTCAGATCTACCTGAGCTCTGGTGATGGAGCAGTGATAGTATCTGCCTCAAAGTTTGCTCCTCCTCTGTAAAAACCTGCTCAGTGAAGCTGGATTACAGCCGGATGCCCTGGGTACAGGCCCAGGTGAATTAACCGAGTCACTGAGCCAGCGTGGAGACGCGCTCACCTGGCGGTAATAACGGTGATGGCCGACTCATGGCGTCACTGACCTGAGCGAGCTCCTTCTGAACCCGGACCCGGTGTCTGCGCCGTTCGCCCACGTTCTTTACCGGACTCGGTCTCTCCGGCTCTGTCAGGTTCGGGGTTTAACTTCAGTCCGGGACCCACGCGGTTTCACTGGCGTCTGACGTCACACGCTCGGCAGTCGCGCGCTGTGGCGCGTTGAAGGAAAAAGTAAAACTTTCCCCGAACACAAATGTCCGGTGCCTGGACTGAGCTCCGGCAGAGTCCCGGTGCTCTGCGTGGTTTCTCTGCAGGTGTAAACCGAGCGTCTGCGGAAACACAGCTTTTAAAAGTTTTCCCGCGCGGGAGTCTAATTCTAATTGGTTTGTGGCTGCACCTGACCAGGAGGGGGGCGGGGCACACCCCCCTGTGTGTGAGCTGTTCACACACCTGCTGCGCGCGCACGCACACACACACACACACACACACACACACACACACACACACACACGCACGCACACACACACACACACACAGGTCTCACTCTGCTCCAGTGTTAACATCAGGCAGGAGGATTCAAACACACAAAACTTTATTGAAACCTTAAGAAATGACAAGACGCTGTAAATGTTGTGATCAGCTGATTATTTCACCGTCTCACTGACTCTGACTCTGAAGTGATGCTGGGTGGAGACCACCACAACCTCATCATCATCCTCAGCCGACCCCTGCTCAGCCTGGGTGGGTGGTGCCGTTGCCATGGAGATGCAGAGGTCACTTCCTGTCAGAGGAGTTCAAATGTTCAGTTAATAAACAGAATCAAATACAGCAACAATCAGCAGCACAGAACTGATAACAACAGAGATGCTGTGGAATATTTCACTGATTGATTGATTGATTGATTCACAGAATGTTAAAGTGGTAACATGATGGCTGATGGCCAGGTTCTGTCTGTCAGGACAGGGAGGATACTTTGGTTTATTACTGACAAAGGACTCTGTGCTGTGGGAGATAACTAATTACTACCTCCAGCAACGATGACTTCCTTCCTTCTTTTGAAACTGCAGAAGATCCATTTCGTTGCGATGGCGCTGTCCATCACTGCCGTACAGACTGTGCAGCGTACCATTAATATGAATTGATAGACCATGAATTGATAGAAACAGATGGTTTGCAGGGGCTGGAGGACATTTCAAGGGGCTCAAGACCTTTTTCCTGTAAATGGACTCGGTTCCATATACAGGAAAAAGGTCACGTGATTTACACGAAGTGCGGCAGAGACGGCGCATGTGCAGACGTGTCGCCGTCCTTCGTCTTCACCGGGTTTTATTTGATTTGTCTGGAGAAAGTTTTCCTCCATCACACGGTGTCTTTATGAAATCAGTCCAAACTGTCTCACTGACTTTATTGATCCTCCTGGGGAAACGACCCACATAAAGTGAAGGCAACACACACACATGATTCCATAGTTATTTGATTGAATGTCTAGCTGTTGCAGATGTTAAAGGCAGTGATGAGCATGTGTCCATGTTCCTGCAGGTTTCTCTGCTCTGAAGCTACAGGAGTATTAATGAAGAGCTGAGCTCATTTCACACAGACAGGACTGAGTATTTGTTAAACACTCCTTCATAGATCAGTGTTTCAAAACATGCAGCTGCTTTAAACATAACGATTTATTTTATTTTATCTGTATGTTTTTAAATTTCTTATTAACTTGACAACAGAACAGAATAAAACTTGTTTATTGTCAGATCTTTGTCAAACCAAAGATCATTTGTGATGGAAGAAGCATCAGTGCGTAACAGCTGCACGATCAAGATGGAGTGTTTCCGTAGATCACGTCTCAGTATCAGCAGATACTCAGTGTTAAACCAAGTCAGAGCAGGAAACCTGATGGCGACGTCCTCTGAACAACTTCTGTATTAAACATTTGACAAAGTAGATTTTTGTTTCACTTCCTTTTCAGTGTTTTTCAGTTTCCATCCACTGAACTGAGCTGCTGCTGTTAATAACCTGCTGGATGGAGAGGTGTGGATGGGTTAGCCACAACCACACGACACACGTGACATTTTCCATCTCACAGCTTCATGAAACCCACAGAAGCACAAGAGAAACACAAGTAATGAGACCAGAGTTTATTGATCAATGCTGCAGGAACCAAAAAGCATGAATAAATGTTAAACAGCTAAAGTTCAAATCTGACACAACAAGCAGCATGTTGGTGTTTCACCGTCCTGAAACTCTGAGAATAACAAACAATGTTTGAACTTTTCATCTTTAGTTGAATTTTTTCTTTTCACTGATTTTACACTGAAAAACTGAAAAACATTTTTTAAACATTTGTTCTAAATTTGATTTGTTTGTCTGTTGCTGCACAAACACACAACATGTAAAAATGTTTAAAAACTGAATGAAACATTTCTTAAAGGTCTGTGTTAGGACGTGAAACGAAAGTTTTCCAGCAGAAACAGATAATGTGAGTGCAGCTCCGGTTTCACAGGATTTATCTGAACCTGGAAACTGAACGACCACGAAACAAGTCGACGAGTTCGCCACAGGGCGAACGCGTCAGGGAGTCACACAGACTGAAAACAGACTGTGACTCTAACAAGGTCAAATCCAGACTTTGTTGTAATATCAGTCCTGCAGTGAGACATGTCACATCCACCGTCAGCTGAAGAGTTTTTATCAGAAACAGGAAACTGGACGACCACAGAGCTGTTAGCTTCTGTTACCACACTCACCACAGAACAGACAGTCCAGCACACACTGTGCACAGACTGAATACACTGTGAAAGCTCACAGACCGATAAAGGTAAAGGTCATTAACAAAGGTCACCGTGCTTCAGACCTCAGGGTTGCAGTTATAAATGTTTGTATGGGGCTCAATTAACAATGAGCTGTCAGCAAAACTCAGTCAGTCAACTGCAGTTATACATGTTACTGAACCATTAACCACAGCTTCTCCTGGCATCCAGGAGGGCAGCAAGTTGTTCTCAGCGATGCCTTCAAGCTGATCTATGAAGCAACAGAAGACAATTTATCAACATGAATAAAACCACTAATCACAGCTGATGAGCGGAGCCTTCTCCGAGTGGTGCCAGTTCTTCCTCAGCAGACCTGGACTCTGTGGACCGAGGCGTCCGCGGTACCCAGAGGCGTCCGCGGGACACTGAGGTGTCCGCGGTACCCCGAGGCGCCTGCGCTGCAGATTATAAATCCCTTGTGGTAAATGTGGTGTGTGAGTCTGGGCTGTACAAATAAAACTGACTTGACTTTTCAGACTTTTCCCAGTTGGTAATTCAGCCTTGTTAAAAACAAATGAAGTTGACTAACCGTGGACTATGATGGATTATTTCTCTGCAGCAGTTTCAAGTGTCTGTAAATTGTTTTTTTAATAGAAATGAAGTGAAACCAGCAGAGGAGGAGGAGGAGGAGGAGGAGGAGGAGGAGGAGGGAGGAGATGATTCAGAGAAACAACATGATTAAAAGACAAAAGTCTTTCTCCAGTTTCTGTTGGTTAAATGAAACCATGAAAACCATGAAACAGAGAACGTAATGTGTTTGGTATTCGTCCTGACACTTATTGAGTCAAGTCTTTAATCCTCCCTCTCTCTCTCTAACCCAGCAGCTAAAGTCACATATAAATACTGGAAAACCATAAAGTTGGCTTTAGTAACTTCAGTTTTCACACAGCTGCAGCAATATGGCAAAACACGGAGAAGAATGGGGGGATTACTGACGATTAAGGAGCCGAGCCCAGTTCCTTTTTTTTCTGGAGGTAATCCACCGCCGGGCCACGACTCCATCTCTCTGCTCGCCTGACAAAAGCCTCCGAAATCCTCCCTGAAAAAAACCCAACAACTTGACTTCAAATAGCTGCTCTGAGCAGCAGCAGAGAGCCTCCTTTTCTCCTCCAGCAGCAGCAGCAGAGCTTTAAAACCGCTTAGAAGCAGGAAGCAGAAAAAAACTGGGACATCCGAACAGAAGGCCTCTCACCCCCCCCATCCTGCTGCTGTTCACTCAGCTTCCAGATTAAAAATAGATGAAATATTAATACAGATCTTTATGGTGAAGGCTTCCTGAAGAGAAGTCTTCAGATGCAGGTGAGGAGCTCAGCCTGATGGACAGATACAGATGGAGACAGCGGCCATGTTGGATGTCCTGGGGTCTGTGGAAAGAAGACAGTGTTTCTGTCCTTCTTTTATATATCTTTATATGGCCTGGGTCTGATTTTCATAGTGCTGTCCATCACTCATGTGAGTGAGGACGTTTCTGAGCCACTGTGACAGATTTCTGACGTCCACCATTGCTCTGTCCACGCTCTGATGCATGCAGACGCTCACGGCGCTTTGGCTAAACCTGCTCTGACGACGCAGAAACGTGCCGCAGCTGTATGAGGTGTAACATGTCGCTAGCTTTCTGCTAGCTCGTCCAAAACGCTGTCCCCCCTCGGTCGAAAGCCATACAGCTGCAGATTCAGTGGATCAGAGTGTCCAACCTCAGTCGTCCCCTGAGTGTTGTAAAGTGTCTCTGTCTCCTCCTGCAGGACACGGAGCAGATCACAGCTGGACGTCTGTGTGCCGTCCGTCAGTTCTTCTGTCAGTCACATGCACACAGGTACACACATGCTGATTCTACCACACACTCACAGGGTGCTGTGTGTGTGTGTGTGTGTGTGTGCGTGTGTGTGTGTGTGTGTGTGTGTGTGTGTGTGTGTGCTGTAAATCATTAGAGAACAAATTAAAATCTGACCAGTTCACTGATGAAGAAAAGGAGCTTTAGAAGTTATAGATTTCACATTTAAACATCAATATTTCATTTTATAAAGTGAGGACAGAGTCTGTTCCACTTCATGTTCCAGGTTTATTTCATTACATGTGTTACATGTGTTATTAGACTCTGTGATACAGAAGAACTCAGATCTTATGTAGCACAAAGATCCGATCAGTTTACGTCTGGGATAATTACCAGACACTGATCACCATGTTTATTTGAATGGAATAAAGTTAATGTAGTTTTAATATTTCTCTGAATATTTGATTATTTGCTCACTAATTAGATTTTCATGAATGACACTGACTCCTGTAAATGTGAAGGATGGAAATCAGACAGTCGTAATCCTCAGAGGATGAATCGTTTCATCCTAACCCCCGTCAGGAGCAGCTCCAGGTGGATGGACGAACTCAGGAGGCCTCCGCTCGTTTCCTGTGTGAACTCCATCTTTAATCTTTGACAGTGGTAAAAAAAAATAAAAGAGCAACGGTTCATTTTTCCTCTGGTTCAGGAAAAGTTATTCAATTTAACGTGGAACCAAAGAGCATTGGTTTCTCTGTTCTCTGGCACGTTGGAGTTTCATTTGATTTTACTCTATCACTCATTAGAAATGCTGTCAGATGATGGTGGGTAATCCATCAGTCTTTTACGTTATAGTGTTTTTAATTGTTAATGTGCTGCTTATAACAGTTTAATGGATTAACATTAAGCATTAAAGCAGCTGTCATGCTAATCCATGTTCTGCCTCACTCGTTCATATTGGGGCTGTAAAGAACACTATAGCCTGCAGGGGGCGTTTGTGTGGTAGCAAACATTCTACATGCTGTTAGGTCTAATAATTAACTACAGTAATAGCTCCTGTGTGCAGATGAACTGTTGTGTTATTTACTGTACTTATGTTCACTGACTATAATTATTACACACAGTTCATCCAGTGTCGTCACTTGATGAAAGATACATTAATTATGAGCAGTAACATATGGTGTTTAACCTGAGAGAGCCTGAGTGTTGGTGCATTAACTGCTCACTGAGCAGACAGCAGCATCACTGTCTTATTGATGGGAACATAAAGCTGCTGTATATTTAACAGCAGCTCCACTGTGTGTTATCGATCAGGAACATGAATCTGGATCAGGGTCAGTTAACGCCTGTAAAAAAACGGCCCCAGCTCGGCGCTCGCTGATTAATTAAACCTTTAATTTCCTCAGTTGATACGTCCTTAATACGTCTGTATCGATCAGACTGTGGTGTGTGGGTGTGAGTGTGTGTTCCTCACACATCATGTGATCACTGTTCAGTCTAATTTATCCAACTCCAGGTGAAATGAAAGACTTTTTTTTCAGCTCATTGTGTTTTATATTTTATCAAACATCGCCCTCTCTGCGCAGCAGCTGGTCGGCTGACAGATGTTCTTCATTCTTCACACAGATGTTTCTGTCGCTTCCCATCAACTGAGGTCAAAGCTGCGAATGTCGTCCAGGAGAGATATTCTGCATTCCTCATAACACGCACATCACACACACCACACTCATATTTCCACTGAGAGCACATGTCCATAAATCCTCTCAGCAACAGGGAAAGTAACTGCAGAACTTTTTTGAGTTTCCCTCAGTGTCACAGTGATCCAGTGAGAGGAGTCTGTCCATCCATGGGTTCACTGCAGACAGGAGCTGATCACAGCTCATTCAGCTGCTGTTACTGGGACAGTTTGACTGCACATACATGCATACAGGCAGCACCAAAGGTAAAGTGAGGATCCACGAAAAGTTTTTATTATTATTTTATAAAAGTTTTAAAATGGGGATTTGCTGTGACCCCCTGTACTCTCCTCAGCGCACCTGCACACAGGTAATAACAGAATAACTCTGATCTGCTCCCATCACTGACCTTGGCCCCTGGATGAGCTCGTACAACAGCACTTTTCTGATCCTGATTATTTGCCACTTGCCAAAAAATGGAAAGTTATTACAGTAAAAGAGATTAAAACATAAAAGGGAAATTAAAAGCTAAATGAAGCTCATAAAGTAAAAGCAGAACTATAAAATCCAGAGCCACAATAAAACAAACCCTCAGAGACACATTTCAGTGAAGGAAACACAAAGTCAGCTCCAAACTTTAACGGCCCAAAATGATGTGGTTACCTGGCAACCAGTCATTAGATAACAGCTCTTCATTTGGAGGCTGGAGACATTAGAAGTCAGATGGAGGAAATCTTCAGACTGAGACACGGAGACCAATCTGCTGCTATTACACCTCATGTGACCTCCATTATCCCACACAGCTGCTTCTGTACACTGCAGCACCTCACTGATCCCGAGGAGTTTGCCTTTAAGAGCTTCGTCCTACGTGTGTCTGACTGACGGAGGACAGTTCCTGATTAACTCTGAGCTTGGTCCATTGTTCCGTCTGTCTCCATCAGTCATATTAACGCTGTGCTCACAGAGTTTATGCTGCTGTGATCAATATTCTGATCCTCTTATAAGGTTTTGCTGTTACCAGGAAGCGTAACTCCTGTTTTTCTCATGGACCGTCCGTCTGCCGTCTCATCATTTCATCCTCTCCCTCCACCTCTGCTTTCATCTCTTATTCATTCTGTTCCTGCCTTTGATTCTGGTCCGGTCTGACTCCAGCCGTCAGCCGGACGGATGGAGGGAGGAGGCCGGACGGGAAGTTCACAGGGAGGGCAGGAAGATGCCAGCTGTAAGAGAGAGAGGGGGAGGATGAGAGAGACTGGGGAGGAAGAAGAAAGAGAAGGAGAAGGTGAAGAATTCAAAACCCACAGTCCTGAAGAATCAGGTCCAGGTGGAGGTTTGAAAACCTCAGATGGTGATGTGTTGGCCAGGTGGGTATTCCTGGTCCCCAGAGGATAAATAAACCTGAGCCTTTCCTCTGTGTTAGGACTAATTTTCCTCTTGGACACAACAAAAGCAAAAATGAACGTGAAACATCCTGATCTCCTTCCTGCTCTCCAGAGGATGAACCCTTGAGATGTTAATGGACTTTCCTCTGACGCCACCTGCAGGACAAACTGGTCAAAATGAAAGTTTTTCAGACAACGATGATAAAATAAGATGCACCTTTATTTTAACGACAGAAACATTTAAACAGTAAAACCTTTACTTTCTGCAGTGATGGCATTTATTTTTGCCTTCAGCCTGGATGTGTGTGTGCGTGTGCGTGCGTGCGTGTGTGTGTGTGTGTGTGTGTGTGCACCCAGCAGCTCCCTCCTCAAAAGCTCTAAATCCAGAAAATGCTTCCATTAAGAAGAGTCAGTGAGGCGGGATGGAGAGGAGAGATGGCTGCAGGGAGGAGGAGGAGAGAAGAAAGGAGGGATGAGGAGGTGAAAGACAAACATCCTGCCGGCAGAACAACCGGCAGAGAGGAGCGACGGGTGGAGGGGAACAGTGATATCCTGTCTTCATGCGAAGCCTGTGTGTGTGGGGGCTGAGCGGACTCTCTCCTCCTGCAGGTGATGAAGCTTCATCTGAGCCGTGCAACAGATCTGCTGCTCCGCCCACAGCCACGGCCTCAGGCTGCAGCATCAAACCTGCTCACTCTGAGTTTTACAGTTCACTCAGTCAATCATCCACGTCCAGAGGGACAGAGTGTCCTTAACCTTCACGTCCCTGCAGAGACATAAAAAGCATCACAGGAGGCGTCTGATGGTCCCAGACTCATCGTGCAGCAGGTGGTCTGGACCCACAGAGACCTGATCCCAGCATCATGGACTCAGTCTGGGACCACATGAAGAGACAGAGACAGACACTGAGTTAGACACTGAGTCCACAGAAGAACTGAGACAAGTTCTTCAACTGCCAACAACTGTGACACACACACACACACACACACAAACACACACACACAAACACAAACACACACACACAAACACACACACACACACACACACACACACATGCACACACAAACACACCATGAAGGCAGATTAAACTGATCGCCCTCAGGGAACAAAACATGAGTCATTGTTATTCATGAGATCTCTTGCGATGCGTGTGTGTGTGTATGTGTGTGTGTGTGTGTCTGTGTGAGTGTGTGTGTTTGTGTGTGTGTGTGTGTGTGTGTGTGTGTGTCTCTGTGTGTGTGTGTGTGTGAGTGTTTAACAGAGGAAGCTAACAGACGGCTGCTGCAGCGCTCTGACTTTTAGCCTCTAAAAACTTTTCTAGAAGAAAAAAATCTGATCATGAATTTTGGAAACGACACAAAAACCTTTTTCCTCCTGAATTATTGATAAAAACACAAATTTTCCCGCTGCAGGATTTTTCTTTTTTTCAAACACACACTTCCTGTCTTGGTTGAAACGTTGTTCTGTCTGATATTAACTTATGTAACGCGGTCACATGACGCTGAGGCAGCCTCAGGACCTTTTCACACTCCTTTCACTGATCTGAGAGCAGCGTTCCAAAGCCTGAGGAAAATGTCTTCCCAGTGAGTGGACGTCTCTGAGCTGCTTCACCTGTCTGATCACAGTGGGACGGTTTTTAAATCGTTTTCATCCTGAAAGCAGCTGATTGGCTTCCACAGCAGCTGATCAAACATCAAACACTCACACACACACGTGCTTCGTACGGTCTACTGTCAGCACAGGTACAGTATGTTCACACACACACAGACACACACACACACAACCATCTGGACGTTCTCTGTGAGTTATCAAAGTGAGAAACAGTCAGTCTGCTCTCATTTCACTTCCTCTCCACACTGACAGAAAACATACAGACAAAATGTGGAGTCTCAGATGTCGCGGTGTCCTTGAACGCACCAGCAAGGACAATTTATGATCATTTCTTAAAAATGAGCCATTAATTCTGTGTGTGTGTGTCTGTGTGTGTGTGTGTGTGTGTGTGTGTGTGTGCTCTTCATGCATGTTTGTATGATTTCAGTGGCTGACAGTGTCCCCACAAGAACAGAAAACTCCCCTGGAGTAGACAAATGGTGTGTATCCATATATCACACACACACACACAGACACACACACACACACACAGACACACACACACACACACGCATCCTTCCGTGTGTGATGGATACTTGTGTGTGATCTCTGTGCCCCAGTACGAAAGCAAAGTTATTAAGATCAGTCAACCAAACACTCATCCGCCACACACACACACACACACACACACACACACACACACACACACACACACACACACACACACACACACACACACACAGGGGGAGAGAGAATAAATGTCTCTCATTGGCTGTGTCCTCCAGCCTCCAGAGGGAAAAGAGGGATGAAGTTGAGATGAGGAAATGTGAGTGTGGTGTAGTGTGTGTAGTGTAGTGTGTGGTGTGGTGTAGTGTAGTGTAGTGTAGTGTGTGTAGTGTAGTGTGTGGTGTGGTGTAGTGTAGTGTAGTGTAGTGTGTGGTGTAGTGTGTGTGTAGTGTGTGGTGTAGTGTAGTGTCGTGTGTGTGTGTGTGTAGTGTGTGTAGTGTAGTGTAGTGTAGTGTGTGTAGTGTAGTGTAGTGTAGTGTAGTGTGTGTGTGTGTGTAGTGTGTGTAGTGTAGCGTGTGGTGTGGTGTAGTGTGTGTAGTGTAGTGTAGTGTAGTGTGTGTGTGTGTGTAGTGTGTGTAGTGTAGTGTGTGGTGTGGTGTAGTGTGTGTAGTGTAGCGTGTGGTGTGGTGTAGTGTGTGTAGTGTAGTGTAGTGTAGTGTGTGTGTGTGTGTAGTGTGTGTAGTGTAGTGTGTGGTGTGGTGTAGTGTGTGTAGTGTAGTGTAGTGTAGTGTGTGTGTGTGTGTAGTGTGTGTAGTGTAGTGTAGTGTAGTGTGTGTGTGTGTGTAGTGTGTGTAGTGTAGTGTGTGGTGTGGTGTAGTGTGTGTAGTGTAGCGTGTGGTGTGGTGTAGTGTGTGTAGTGTAGTGTAGTGTAGTGTGTGTGTGTGTGTAGTGTGTGTAGTGTAGTGTAGTGTAGTGTAGTGTGTGTGTGTGTGTAGTGTGTGTAGTGTAGTGTGTGGTGTAGTGTAGTGTGTGTAGTGTAGTGTGTGGTGTGGTGTAGTGTGTGTAGTGTAGTGTGTGGTGTGGTGTAGTGTGTGTAGTGTAGTGTAGTGTAGTGTGTGTGTGTGTGTAGTGTGTGTAGTGTAGTGTGTGGTGTGGTGTAGTGTGTGTAGTGTAGCGTGTGGTGTGGTGTAGTGTGTGTAGTGTAGTGTAGTGTAGTGTAGTGTGTGTGTGTGTGTAGTGTGTGTAGTGTAGTGTGTGGTGTAGTGTAGTGTGTGTAGTGTAGTGTGTGGTGTGGTGTAGTGTGTGTAGTGTAGTGTGTGGTGTGGTGTAGTGTGTGTAGTGTAGTGTAGTGTAGTGTAGTGTGTGTGTGTGTGTAGTGTGTGTAGTGTAGTGTGTGGTGTGGTGTAGTGTGTGTAGTGTAGCGTGTGGTGTGGTGTAGTGTGTGTAGTGTAGTGTAGTGTGTGTGTGTGTGTGTAGTGTGTGGTGTAGTGTGGTGTAGTGTGTGGTCTCTGAGGGAGAAGCATTTTTTGTTGTTGTTGTCATTTAGCTTGGTGTGTGTTGGTGTATTTATATTGTTCCTGCTATAGTTCATCACAGCCGTCTACAGGAATTAGACACAGCCCTTTGCAGATACACAAAGAGCAGTGTCCCAGGAATTAACCAGCACCCATTATAAACAATATATCCTGTGCCCTGGGTGTTTTTTTTTCTTTTTTTTTCAGAATTAACGAAACGTCATCTCGTCAGTTTTTGATCTGATGTCCTGAAAATGTGTCTCTGACTCTGTGGACTCTGTGGACTCTGTGCTCCGTCCTCGTCATCTCCTCAGGCAGAGTCCGTCTCAGTCCGGATGGTCCACAGACCTCGGTGGGTTTCAGGGGGTTTAGTAGCTCCGGTGCCTGTGCAGTAACACTTCATCCCTGCCGTGCTCTGCCTCTCTGGGTGGCAGCAGCTCCCCCAGGCTCCATCCTCCGTCCTCCATCCTCCATCCTCCATCCTCTGTCCTCTGTCCTCCATCCTCCATCCTCCATCCTCCATCCTCCATCCTCCGTCCTCCACATGCAGACTGAACACACAGAATTGTGTCTATGTTTGGAAAAGACTGGAGGACAGAAGAGAGAGACGACGCTCAGAGAAACAATATAGCTTGAAGGGCAACTGGAGCTTCTTCCAAACACAGGCTGACACTCAGGGACCACTGCCTCTCTCTCTAACAGCTCATCCATGATTTATGGGATATTTCAGTGTGAACTCTCAGCTCTGTCTCTGCAGTGAAGCTGTTCGGACTCTTTACAGGTGTGAACAGATCGAATCCAGATTCAGGCGATGCTCAGGCCTCCAGCTGCTTCAGGATGGACCTGATGAGGGGCATCAGGAGGACCAAGCACAACCATCGGGGCTGTCACGGATCACAAACCCACCAACACCACCCAGTGGCCCCTCCCTCCCTGATGAGCCTCTGGGTGAACTTTATGTCAGGATAAAAATAAAAGCTTTGTTTTTAAGAAGTTTGCAGAGAAGAGCGAGACCTTGAACAACCCTCCGTCTCTGTGTGGGGGCATCATGTCTCCACTGACCCTCCTCCTCCTCTGTAAAGGTCTCAGCTCGTCCCCCCTCCATACTAATGCGTCTCCTTGTGTCTACAGGTGTCTCTGTCATTACTCACGCGCTGCCGTCGTGTCACCGCCGTAGGTTTTCAGTTCCTTCAGAGAAGGCAGATAGCTTCCTCTCCGTCACGCTGCTGACCTTTCTGTGATGTATGGGGTCATCAGATCTGCTGCTCTGTCATTTACCAGATTTATGAGGCTGTCTGCTGTAAAACATTGTGACCTATGCAAAAGTCGGGACTCCTGGATTTTTTGGGAATTCGCCCAACAGGTTGGTTTCAACGTTTGTACGAGAGCAGAAAGAAAAGCAGCTGAGTCAGATATTCCTCAAACTGCAGCTGCTTCCTGTGGTTCCAGTTTGTTTTTTATTGTATTCACTCCATCCATTTTTCCTGTCACAGCCACAGCAGGGCGTCTGCCTACCTGCCACCAGTAACTAGTCTGAAACTGAAACTGTAACTAACCAGATAACCAGCCAAGACAAAGCAGCGAAGGTCAACAGCAACTTCCAGGTGTTTAAAGTCACTGGCCGCTGAAAATAATCAGCCAGGACGAATGAACCAGGATCCAAGCTCAACTAACTAACTAACCAGCACACGCTGAAACTAACCCAGTACACAGTAACCGTCTTCATCTCCTCGTTCTCTCCATCCTCTGCCGGCTGTTTGCCAAACGTCAGTCTGAACAAACACAGTTATCCTGCAGGACTTCGTGCTTGTTGTGCGTCTGTGATCAGTTCACATCAGCACCGGCGTTTCCTCCTACAGCAACATGTGTCAGTGGAGACAGAGAATGTGCCGGATCATTCCCGCAGCAGCAGAACTCTGCCTCTGTTCCTGTTCCTCTCACACCATCAGCCGCAGCTTTCTCTGCTCTGATGACAAAATCAACTTTCCTTCAAAATTCTGTGCAGACCTCCACTCGTCTGAGTGGAGTGGAGACGACGTGTCAGCAGACACATCGTCAAACACGTGGACGGAGTCTGAGAACTTCACTGATTTGGCTCCTGAATACATCTGCTGCTCCACATGGATCCAACAGCTGGAGTTAGGAATTTACACACAGAACATCTGGCTCAGTCCAGAAACAGAGAAGCGTTCGCGTCGCGTCGACAGTTTGACATCAACATAGAGACATTTACCAATGTTTTTCCAATAATATGTGATGATAGAAAAAACAGTTCAATAATCAGATTTATGTGTATGGAACAGTGTCTGAGAGGAGATCTGTATCTTTAAAGAACAGATTTTAAACCGAGCAGCAACCAGCAACACGAATCACCACTGAAAAGAAATGAGTTGTGTCCTGAGATTCCTGCAGGGGGCAGACAGGAGCATGGCAGAACCACAGAACCTGCTGTTTCCAGTGAAATCTCAGTGAGGAGCATCATTAGACGTCTCCTTTCTTCTCTGCCCCCTCCTTCTTCTTCTCCCTGGGAGGTTCACACCCTCCGGTGGCTGCTCTGCTCGTCTCCGGCAGCCCCGCCGCCTCCTGACCTTGACTTTGAACATAAAATTGCTGCTCAGCTGCAGAGAAGGAGGACGGATGAAGTCACACTGTGGAGGGAGAGAAGGATTCATCAGAGAGAACGTCAAAACGATGAAGGAGAAAGATCCACGGTTGCTGTGTTTACATGCAATTAAAGAAACGAAGGAAAGGCCAGAGAGCGTCCACAGGAGACACCGGGACAGGACACGACAGCAACTACAGAAACGATCAATATAAAGAAAAACTAAATGGCCTCTGTTCACAGGAGAGAAGAAGAAAAAGTACAAACTGCAGGTGGATAGACAGAGGACAGAGAGGACGGACAGAGGACAGACAGAGGACGACCTGAACCTGAGATACAGAGAAATACGAAAGAGCTCAGAGCGACAGAGACACTGATCTGAGATCAGGGCTAAAGGAAACAGATGGGGGGATGGAGGAGAAGAAGAAACAGAGTGGATGAGAGGAAGGAAAGAATGGAGAGAAGAAGTGAAAGCAGCGTCTGAGTGTGTCGAGGACTCAGTGTGTCTCCGTGAAAAACTCCAGCTCTAATTAAAGACCTGCAGAGCTTCAGCTGTGACTTCAGCCAATTATCTTTTAACTGAGGCCGAGTCCTCGGAGGGAGGTCGACCTGAAGAGACCACCAGCTGATCTGAGTTCAGTTCAGATCCGTCTGAGCGGCTGGAGTCAGGATTCTCGGATTCACAAAGAAATCAGAGACTGAAATACAAACTGCAAAATCTGTTTTCATTGATTGATTGATTGATTGATTGCCCCACCCAGATTAGTTTTACCTGTTCCTCCTTACTCTCACCTTCCCTGTGTATTTAGTCTCTGTTTCATCTGTTCAGTTTCAGAGTCTCGTGTTGCTCTTGTGGTTGATCATATGTCACTTCCTGAGTTCACCTGTGTACCTGGATACCTACCTGCCCTCTCATCTGCCAGTGAGCCCGGTAAATCTTCCCTCAGAGCATCTTCAGACCTTCAGCCTGCCTGTGAATCTGCGTCGGGGTCCTTCGCTCTCTGTGTTCCTGGCTCATGTCACATCACACGAACAAATCCGGTTTTTAGAAAATTAAAGCTGAAAAAACAAAAACGAGAGATCAATGATGTGATCGCTGCAAAGAAAATTAGATCCTGGAAAAATAAAATACTGAAAATTTAATCCGATGATTTGAGACTTTACGAGTTTGTGAACTGAAGATGGAGAAAGAGAGAAAGAGCGAGGATGGAAAAGAGTTTCCAGCTTTATTTAAACACGTCTGGGAAACGATTTAAATCTCAGTAAAGTGTGTTGAGCCTCGGCTGCAGGTGATTTAATTCCCTCCTGTTGGTTTTAATTCTCTGCTCAGCAGAACAAACCAAACATCTGCATATCAAAGACCTGCTGACCTGATTCTGAACAGCTCGGCCCAGACGGCCTCAACCCCAACACACACACACACACACACACACACACACACACACACACACACATACACACACACACACACACAAACAAACGTGGAAGATGAGTTTACAACTTTTCTCTGTATTTGTTGTTTTATCTTTACGCACACGCTTGTGTAGCATTGTGCTGTGCTGTGTTGTGCTGTGTTGTGCTGTGCTGTGCTGTGCTGTGCTGTGCTGTGTTGTGTTGTGCTGTGCTGTGCTGTGTTGTGTTGTGCTGTGCTGTGCTGTGCTGTGTTGTGTTGTGTTGTGCTGTGTTGTGTTGTATAGCATTGTGTTGTATAGCATTGCGTTGTGTTGTGCTGTGCTGTGTTGTGCTGTGCTGTGCTGTGTTGTGCTGTGCTGTGCTGTGTTGTGTTGTGTTGTGTAGTGTTGTGTGTCTGAGCTGAAGTGGGTCTTCAGAAGCTTCAGGTTGTGTTTTGGAGGCGGAGCAACAAGCAGCAGCAGCAGCAGAGCTTGAGGTGCAGGCTGGATCCTCCTCTCCTCCGTTCCCACGCTCTCCCTCTCTACTGTATGTGTGACCTCTGACCCCAGCTCGGCCCAGACGGCCTCAACCCCAACACACACACACACACACACACACACACACACACACACACACACACATACACACACACACACACAAACAAACGTGGAAGATGAGTTTACAACTTTTCTCTGTATTTGTTGTTTTATCTTTACGCACACGCTTGTGTAGCATTGTGCTGTGCTGTGTTGTGCTGTGCTGTGCTGTGTTGTGCTGTGCTGTGCTGTGCTGTGCTGTGCTGTGCTGTGCTGTGCTGTGTTGTGTTGTGTTGTGCTGTGTTGTGTTGTATAGCATTGTGTTGTATAGCATTGTGCTGTGCTGTGTTGTGCTGTGCTGTGCTGTGCTGTGCTGTGCTGTGCTGTGTTGTGTTGTGCTGTGCTGTGCTGTGTTGT
>NC_054406.1:705000-717500 GCF_017976425.1 Toxotes jaculatrix
CAAAGAGAAAGTGGACACACACACACACAGATGAAACATTAAATATCCAGGAAGGATGATTGGAGGTCAGACGCTCTGCTGCCGTGGTAACCGTCTCTCAGGTAACCACACGATTACACCCCCCTCTGTCACCCCTCTCCCCCTCCCTCCTTTTTTTAATCCCCCTTCTCTCCTTTCGTGCTGTCCTTCTGTTCTTCACCTTTTCTTCACTTGTCTTTGTTTTCTTCTTCCTTCTTCATCTTTTCCTCCAGTTTTCTCCACTTCTTTCTTCCTTCTCTTTCCATCCTTCTTTCACTCCTTTCTTGACTCCTCCATTTACTGACATCTTTCCTCCTCCCTTCATCTCTTGCTTCTTCTTTCAGTCTTTTGTCCTCTTTCTTTGCTTCTGTTTCCTTCATGTTTTCCTTTTATTTGTCCTTTTCCTTGTCTCCTCTCTTTTTTCCTCTCCTTTCCTATTGTTTCCTCTTCTCCTTTCCTCATGTCCTCCTTTGTTTCCTCACCTTGTCTCCTCCTTTTCTCACCTTGCTTCCTCCCATCCTTTCTTCCTTTCCTTGTTTCCTCTCCTCGCCCTCTGATTTCTCTTTCATGTCCTCCTCCATCTTGGCGACGGGGGGGAGGTGGGTGAGAAACCCAAGATGGCGGCTGATGAGAATCAGTTAATTAGCTGTGATTGCAGATGCAGCCGCAGAGAGGAGGTTCATTCATTATCAGAACTGATCTACATGCTGATACAAGTGTGAATCGTACAGAGTCCTGTGATTTCCTCTGGATTATGGGGATCATCAGTCTGACGCCGCGTTGTCAGAGACAGATAAAGACAAACGCTCCTCCCTCTGTCTGAGGACGACGATCTCGTTGGAGCTGATACTTTCGTCGGAGTCGGAACGATCTTCAGCTTCGCTCTTTGTGTTGTAAAATGATGTTTGTCCAAATCTTAACGTGACAGTTTAAAAATGATTGGATGTGATGATCATTTTGAAGGATTCTGGGAAACGAACGGAGTCGTACAGAGAGTCGACACCAGGAACCTGAACAGATTCAGGTATTCCTCAGGTGTAATGCCACTCCGGCTGTAAACCTGGTCTCTGCAGGCCTTCCTCTGCCCCTCACGCTCTGACGTTTCTTAACTCAGTGCAATTAGAGAAACTATTGAGTGATTTAGAAAAGTAACGTGAAGAGACAGATTCTCCAGGATGAGAAAGTTGGAACTCAGCGTAGAGTCGGAGCAGGACGGAAAATAAATGCTTCAAATGTGTTGTGAGCACCACAGGAAACACACACACACAGCAGAGGGAGTGTGTGTGTGTCTGACTCAGTTTGTCACGCGTCGTCGTTTATGTTCCTGAAGGGAGGCTGACAGGCGGGATGACAGGCGGTCTCCCGGCTGTCAGGATGGAGAGAAAAAGCTGGAGATGGATCTTTGCTTCAAAACGTTGGGAGGGCGGTGGTTTACTGGTGGCGGTGTCGGGGGGGAGGGGCTGCACATGTGGGAACGGTGCTTGAGTGGAGGGAAACGTTCCCCTTGTTGGCGGCGGAGCTGCTGAGAAGCGTCAGTCACGTTAAACGGAGGCAGAAATGTGCAGAGGAAGTGGAGTTTACTCAGTTTTTGTTTTGACTTCACTGAGTCAGAGTTTGAGTCAGTTCTCTGAGTCGGGAGAGTTTCAGATGGAGAGGAGGGAAAATACCCTCACAGCTCCAACACAGCAGCTCCACAACCTCCATCTGTGAACGTTCAGGATGGATGGATGGAGGACGGATGGATGGATGGAGGATGGATGGATGGATGGAGGATGGATGGATGGAGGATGGATGGATGGATGGATGGAGGATGGTCGTCGGGGCAGAGAGAGCCGAGTGATGGCTCAGTGTCACTTTTATATTATTACTATAAAGAACTTTTATAGTTCTTTATAGTCTCTGTTTGTTTGTGTGTATGTGTGTGTGTGTGTGTATGTGCAGCATGAGGCTGTAATATTCATCACTCAGCAGAAACTCAGCTGTACAGACAAACTTCCTGTTGTCTGTTGTTACCAAAACTCTTCCCGACAGATTCAGATTCAGACGTTTCAGACTGATACTTTCACTGAGGTAAAGGATCTGAGTACTCGTGTCTCTGATCCCGCACGCGTTTTCCTCATCTTACTTTTATTCCCACATCGTGGAGAATGAAATCCTACAGCATCCTGGTGAGTATTTTTCAGTTCAGCAGCAAACTAATTAACAGTGAGCCTGTGTGAGAGTGTGTGAGGTTTCTCTTTGAGCGTCTTGAACCCTAAACTCTTCCTCTGCGGGTCACAGCGGACAGCTTCATGTCGTTGATGAATCTGCTCTAATCTTCCTTCCCGGGGCCTGAAACTTCGCCTTAAACCTCTTTTGTGTTTCGTGTTGTCTCTGAGAAAAAAACTCATCAGAGCGCACAAAGCATTTTGGAATTTAAACCCTTCAGAAAGTGGCAGAACGAGGCCAGGCAGACAGATGGCATAATTCGGCTCCAAAATAGAAAACCCATTAACGGCCAGCTCGCAGATTTGTCTGCAGCGTCCGACTCAGACCGCCTCAGTGACCCCCGACCGAGACCTCGCCTCTCTAATTGAATCGCTTCATTTCCTCTTCCTTCTCTTTTCCAGTCTCATTGGACACGCTCGCACTCCGAAGCGCCTCTTCTTCGCTCTGAATAATGCTGAGTAGCTGAAAGAGAATCCTCATATCTGCCCGGCTCTGGGATTATGAGCTGGGGTATAAAGCTGCAGGAGGTAATTGGTTTTGGGTGGGTGGGGAAGCTTTCGAGACGGATTCTGTGAAAAGAAAAACTCCTGGTGGAGGCATGAAGTTTGTCAACTTGCTCCACTAATGGGGGTAAACACTGTCAGAATGGTTTTTAAAGACGCTTTTCAAGGCGTCTCTGCTGTACAAGATTAAGAGCTGACTGCAGCAGCAGCAGGAGGAGG
This sequence comes from Toxotes jaculatrix, assembly GCF_017976425.1. NCBI lineage: Eukaryota > Metazoa > Chordata > Actinopteri > Toxotidae > Toxotes > Toxotes jaculatrix. Next base: position 707,949 of record NC_054406.1, read on the forward strand.
AGGAGGAGGAGGAGATCGGTCTTCCACATGGAGATGAGGCTGCATTAAATTTTAATGCAACAAATTACATTTACATTTTAAAACAACGCTCCTCGGACGAAGAGGGAAGCTCAGTGTCCCAACCCTTCACGTGAACCAGAGACTTATCAAATGTTTTCTTCATGTTGTATTTATGTTATAAAACAAATCAGCTGAGAACACGCGGTGGCTTTTGTGCAGAGTATATATATCTATACATAAAGTCCGATTTCACTGTTTTTCAACCGCGGTCTTATTCTCATAATTAAACTGTGATTGGAAAAAGCTGTTTCCCCCATGTTCAATCGATGCTAAGCTAAGCTAATCGTCCCCGGCTCCGGCTTCATCACACAGAGATGTGAAAGGGAAGGGAGAGCTGATCATATCGTCTCACTGTCAGAAAAAAGCAGATAAGCACATTTTCCAAAAAGTTGAACTATAAGTAAAAGTTTTCTGACTTTTAAACCCACTAACGCCCCTAGAGGCCGTAGTTTTCATGACAACTACAGCGTAAAAAGTGTTGGACAAACCAAACAACACACTGATGCCACAGGAAGGACGAAGGTAACGGCAGTGACTCTGGAGTTGGGTGTTCTGTGAGCATCCAGCTGTTGAAGCATCAGGCTGCGGACAGGGCATCACAGAGACAAGAATAAACAAGACTAAACGTAATTAGTTTCTTCCTCTACTGAGAAATCTGTGCAGTACAACAACAGATGGGGTCTCTCATGTTTGTCAAAGGGCCTGAAAATAAAAAACTGAGCTGGACCCAGAGACCTCGTTAAGACAGACTCACTCAATCCACCAGAGAAAAGGCTTTAAATAAAATCCCATCATCCTGTATCCTGATGAAGACACAGGTCACCCTGACTTACCCCCCGTTGCCATTGGTAACAGAATGAGCTGTCGCCTGTCACCAGGTTCATGCACACGTCCCTGTTTCCCATCATGCACTGGTGACAGATAATAAAGTAAGAGATTTGTTACAGACAAAAGACATAATTCTGTGTTAGTACATTCTGAGGACCCAAACCTTGAAGCCATATGCCAGGACACGTCTCCATCATGTAACCAGAACCCCACCAACAGAACGGACCAGCTGAATCTACTGATCACCACAGACAAACTCAAACAGAGGACTGTTGTACTTCCTAACAGAGACAGAGAGCAGAGAGCATTGGGCTGGGACAGAAACAAAGACTTCCTCAGAGCTGCAGGATTGCTCTGAACGGACTACTCAGGGCATTTCTGAGGATCAGCAGTTGGAGACGTACACACCAGCTATCTACAGACGTAACAGGGGAGACAGTCAGATCAGAAACCACTATCCTGCAAGATAGAATCAGGTCAAGTGTGTTACCACTGCAGAGAATAGCTTCATACACAAAGTTGGTGAATCCAAAAGTATCAGTAAGCACCAGAAAGGTTTTACTTACTCACAGGCCTCATTCACGTGAATATTGATGATCTTTTCAGAACGAGGTCCAAGATGAATTCTCCTCTGCTCAGAGTCTGTTGTCCTGAACAAAACAATTTATAGCTGCTGAAGATGGTTTTAATACAAGAGCCTGGAATGAGTCCAATGAAATGTTCAGTTTGAAGGTTGAATTGAAAACAGACTTGTAGATTATGGCCACGCCCCCACCGCGTTTAGTAGCAGCGTGGGCACTGGTAAACTCAGGTGGAGAAGCTTTGTTTAACGGTAAGAAAACATTTGGTTTAAATCACATTTCACATGAACCAGTCAGATCTTCATTCTGTGGTGCAAATATCTGAGCCTCACAAGTTTTATATGGGATTTTAAATTCAAAATTCAAAAATCTGAATTCCTACCCACCTTTTTCACACCAAAGATCTGATGCTCACAGGTCACACTCACCTGGTCAGGTCCCGGCTCCGCTGCTGTCACCAAACTGCTGAAAGCCACAACTTTAACAGGAAGTTTTAGGGTTAGTGCCTGGTTTTAATGGCTAAGGTTAGGTTTAATGTTATGTTATGAGGCTAGGGATTAAATTTAGTGGCTGAGTCCCCATAAGGACAGATAGACACAGGTTTCTGTGTGTGTTGGTGCTCAGCCAAAATGACAAAAATGTCCCAGAAATGTCAGAAAATAAACAGTCTTAAAACTTTCCAAAGCGTTCCCTGGCCTGTGCTAACTCTCTGGAGGCTGAGAGGCTGTGACTGTGTGTGTGTGTGTGTGTGTGTGAGTTGTTATGTGTTTGATTTTGACGTGTGTGTTCAGGTTGTTAGCTTGTGTGTGTGTATGAATATGAATCTGCCTCTGAGCGTGTCATTCCTCCTCTGTCAGAGGGATGAGCCTCCGTCTCTGCCCGCTCTCAGAATAAAACCCGCCTTCTTTGATTGACAGCTCGGAGTAGAGCTGAATCCCCGCTCCCAGCATGCTCTGCTCCTCCCTGCTCCACAGCTTCATGCTGTGCAGCGCTTTATGTTGGGTTGTGGCGTAAGATGTTTCCCCGTGGGTACAAATCCCAGCCGGCCCTCCATCAGTCTGCCTTCAGCTCCAGACTCAGGAGCAGGAACATCAGAAAATGAAGAGGCAGACAGTTTGTAAGGAAAATATGTTGTTAACCTCCTGAAAGTGAAAATGACAGCTGCCCGGAGAGTAAGAGAGCAATCTAAAACCTGACTGTATGCTCAGTGCACCTGATGTCTGCACAGAGAATGAGACGAGACACCGCGAGCTGAGACAAGCTGCGGTTCCTAATCTCTGGATTTGTCTGTGTGACAGTGAAATCAACACATTTTAGAAAAGTGATGAAAAGTGATGTTGACATTCGATGTAATTCTGTTTGTAGCTCCTTATTTCACAGTTATACATCTGATAGGATGACTGCTGTCGGCAGCAGGTGCAGTCATGGCAGCAGCTGTCGTAGGTGCAGGTGATTGGAGGTGAAGCAGTGGTCGTAGTTGACATGGTTGTGAGGCAGTAGCAGCAGTTGTAGTAGTGGTTGGAGCAGACTTAGTGGCAGTGGCAGTCATAGATAGTAGTAGTAGTTATATTGGTAGTTTCCATAGCAGTGATATTACAGTGGTTGTAGCAGCAGTAGCCAATTAGCAATTAGTGTTAGTAATAATATTACGAGCAGTCGTTGCCTACTCTGTCACAGCAGTAGTTGTGGTAGTAGTAGTACTTCGTTGTGGTACTTGCAGTAGTAGCTGCAGTAACTGGATCTCTGAGAAACTGTGAGTGATCAGCTGATACCACTGCTGTCAATCAAATGGAGTCTCGCTTAATAATCTCTGTAATCTATTATCTATGCCTGTGTGTGTGTGTGTGTGTGTGTGTGTGTGTGTGTGTGTGTTTGAGTCACTGTTGTCTGTTATTCACAGTCTGAAAACAGTCATATACTAAAAATACTAATTTCTAGAAAAGGAAAAAAAAATCCTCTGGTTTCTTCTTTTGTCAAAATCTGCTCAGTGTAACTGGCCCTGTACGTGTGTCTGTGTCAGTGTGTGTGTGTGTGTGTGTGTGTGTGTGTGTGTGTGTGTGTGTGTGTGTCAGTGTGTGTGTGTCATATTGTGTATGAGTATGTGTGTGAGGCAGTCCTGAGACACCAAGGAAGGCTTTAGAGGCATCAGGCTGTCAGAGCTGAGGCAACACACACACACACACACACACACACACACACACACACACACACACACACACACACACACACACACACACACACACACTCAGAGCTGGTGTAGTGGAACAATAAGCAGAATGACAGAAAACACATCTGCTGGGAGACAAGCTTGTTTACACCTGGCCTCAGGAGAGGGTGTGTGTGTGTGTGTGTGTGTGTGCGCTCATGCATTTGTGTGTGTATGTGTGTGCAGTTGCAGCAAATTTGACACTGACATATGGTCATGCAGATGGTGTTCAACTGTATGGAGAGTGTGTTTGTGTGTGTGTGTGTGTGTGTGTACATCTGGTGGAGGTTGGCAGGGCCTGAAGAACAAAGCACGGGTGTGTGTGTCCTTGCCCTTTGTGTATCTTTGTGAGGACCAGTGGTCGGATAATGAGGACATTTTCCATTCCAGGGCTGAGACTTGATTTTAAGGTTAAAGTTATTTAGGTTCAGGCTGAGATTTAATCTGAGGAACATATTTGTGATGGACGATGTTGGGGGACGATGGGTAAGACATCGGTTCGTCAGCTCAGGGACCTGCAGGACATTTTTACCAACTCAGAAATGATTCCTTTGCTTTGACCAGCAGTGTCTCAGGGACTGAAGCTGATAAATAATAAATAAATAATCAGTCAAAAATGAATTCATTATATTAAAACAGTAAAATGTTGATAAAACAGAAAAGAATAAAACCAATCATACTGACGATAACAAATCAAATAAGTATAAATACTAAAACCATAACACTGTTAAAAACGACATGAAAAGTCAAACTGAACAGTTTAATACTCTGAGTGTTTCTGGCTCTGATCCGCTGGACGGTCGTTCCAGTGGCTCAGAGCACAGCGGCTGAACGCAGCATGGCCAGATGTTTGTGTTCCGCTCTGGAAACAGCTACGTCTGATGTGAGGGACGTTCCTGGTTCATTAACCAAGAGCGTTTCTGAGAGCGAGTGTAGTGGTGCCAGTGTAGTAGTGCTGGTGTACTGTTGCTGGGTGGTGAAATATTCAGGTTCCCTTTCTTTTAAAGAGGTTTTACTAAAAAAAAAAAAAGCTTTGTTCACATGATGTAGGTAAAAGCACAATGTGCTTGTTCTGCTGTTTTTTATTTTCTCCTTCACATTCAGACTCTGGAAGCAGCAGGAGTTCGCTGTGGCTTTACCAGAGAATCTCTGATCCGATTTACACCAAACTTGGTGGAGGGACGGGACCTGGTCCTGGGACCAGGAATTTTCTCCCACTTTCTCAGGAACAAACTGTTCTTAATGTAAAAAAATAAATAATAAATATGTTGAGAGTTGTACTAACTGTGTTTTCTAACAAATAAATCACTGATGTCATCAGACTGCGTCCTTCTTTGTGTTTTCTGTTATCAGGGTTGGACGTGCAGGACTGCTTGGCTTTGTTGGAGGTGTGAACTATGCCGAGTGTCATTCGACTTTTCTGTGTTTAATCTAAACTCCTCGTAAATAAAAGCTCTGCCTTGTGGTCAGAGTGCTGCTGGGAGATTAGCAGCAGCAGATAATCTTTTTATTGTCCTGACTGTTACTCTCAGCAGATCACACTTTGGATAATTAGCTCGTTAAATCGCTGCAGAGACAGAACCCGGCTGCTGCTGATTGGTTCAAAGCGAGCAGGGAGCAGCGCTGTGGCCAATCACAGAAAGCTGCTCTTCACTTCGCCTCATCTGGAAACATTCATGGAAATGTTCTATTCCTTCTTTTCTGTTACTCCTCCCCATCTCTCCTTCCTGTGTCTCTTTCTTTCTTCTTCTTCTCTTACCCCCTTCCTCTGTATTTTTCTCCTCCTTCCTTCTCTCCTTCATCACCTCCCTCTTCCCTCCTTCTCCTTCCCCAACCACTCCTTTTTAATCTTTTTCGAATATTTCCATCCTTCCTTCATTCCTTCCTTTTCTCCCTACATTTCTCTCACCCCAGTTCCATTTCTCTCTTCCCATCTTTCCACTCCTCCCCCACCTTTACTCTTCTTCCTTGTACTCAAATATTTTTTTCCTACATTTTCCACTCTTCTCCTCATCCATTCATCCATCCTCCCCCACAATCTGCTCCTCCCAGCATGCACCTCTCCCACAGATGGCTCTCCTCTTGTTCTTCCCTCGCTCTGCAGGAGGAGGAGGAGGAGAGGAAATAGACCTCTGTTGGTGAGAAAGAGGAGCAGGTTGAGAACTGCTGTCTGAATCCCTGACCTGCCGAGACGAGACGAGGACGGACGCAAAAGGTTAAATCTGTTTTATATTGTATATTTACAATGTTTTATTAAGACAGATGCTGAATCTGATTTCACACCTTCTGTCCAACTGACTCTCGCTTTGATAACGTCTCACATTTGTGTTTCCTTGTTCAAATCACACTGACTGCATTAATAATTACACTGAACCTGAACCGAAGAGCTTTGGATGTGGACCTGGTCTCTGGTGAGACAGCGTGAAACACCGTGCATCCTCCACCACCTCCTGCATCCACCTCCTCTGAACATGATCCATCCTGAGATCACGCTGTGGGAATGAACCTGACGGATGAATCATTTAGTTTATTTATCTGCACAGGAAACAAAATTCACAAAAACATGAGACACTCTGGGACTTTTCAGAATGAAAAGAAAAAAAAACAAAATGAAAAAAGTTTCTTCAAAATTGTTTCACCAAAAAACAGAAATGAAACAGAACGAGTGAGATTTAATTTCATCAGTGAAGAATCCAAACAGAACATGTGAGCTGCTGAAGCAGTTTTCTCACATCTGGATCTGACACGTCGTCGTTCCAGATGATTTACACGTCTGTACTTTTATCTGTGATTTCCTGAATTTAGCCGAGTGAAACTGTTTTAGGGACCAAATCCAGTTCACACACGTCAGATATAGTTTCATATTTGAAAGGATGCAAAGAAAATTCAAATCGAGGAACAGCAGCGAGTGAATTTTTGTTTTGACTTGAGGTGGAGTCAGCAGGTTCTCCCCGTGTTCTCCCCGTGTTCTCCCCATGCCTGTGTGGGTTCCCTCTGGGTTCTCTGGGTTCCTCCCACAGTCCAGGGACAGGGACATGCTTTGGTGACTGTTTGTTATGGACTGTTTCTATGGACTCTTGTTTTGGTTTCTTGAGTTTTGTTCAGTATTTCCTGTTTTATTTTGAAGTCCTGTTCCCAGTGTGCTTCCTGTCTTTGCCGTTGTTGATGGTCTGCCTCACTCTAATGTGGTTTGTGCTCCTGAGGTTTGGTGTCCTGAGCTTTGTCTCCCCTGTGGTTAGAGGGAGGATGACAGTGTGTGCGATGTGAATAAACCAAACATCAGCTGATGCTGTTATTAAATGAATATGGTTTTTGGATGAATGGCTGCTGAATGGAGGGATGAATTCATGTATTCATGCACTGAGCGTCTCCCAGCAGCTCTGTATTCATCAGTATCAAACTGAGCTGAGCTGGTTTCAGCCTTTCTTGATTTCTGGCTCGTGAGTTTTGTTTCTCGGAGCCAAATGTTGTCGTCCTGTTAAACCGAGCCAAACGTTTTCTGTCCATATGGAAACGCTCTGCTTCTGTTTCTCTGCTTCACTCGCTCAGAATCTTTTTCTTTTCAGCTCTAAGATTCTGTGATTGGACAAACCAAACCAAACGACATCATACGTTTGCAGCAGCATCGCTGCCATGTGTCAGCCCGCTCTGTTCTGTCTCAGTCGTTTAATGTCACGTAACGTGTCAGTTTTCTGGTTTCACTCCTTGGCTAACGCACCTGCTGTAAGCGAGCAGGTTGCCAGTGTTCCTGCTGATTGGATTGTTGTTTGGTTTCACGCTGACGAGGCGACGATGACTAACGAGTGAGAAGGAAGTTTGTCCAAACAGACCTGAGTCCTGCAGTTCTGGTTCCGGTCCTGGAAATAAAATGCAAGCGGGTTGAACTTCCTGTTGGTTTTCAGCTGCAGTGGAAATTCCTCAGCGTTGTGTTTCAGACTGATGACGATGATGATGATGATGACGGAAACATGTTAAAGTTCTTCATCAGTTCTGTGTCCGTCAGCCGGTTTCGATGAGCGTGTGACACTCAGGTTATTTATCCGTCTGAGTCGATGTGAACGTGTGATTGTTGTTGTGGATCATCAGCTGTTCACAGAGCTAATTAACAAGCTCCAACATGGCCGCCCGAGGGTGCATCACACCACCTGAAGTCCCTCTTCATCCCGCCTCCTCTGCCCTCCACCATCTCTGTCTCCTCTCTTCTTCTTCTGGCTGTCACACCTCCATCCCTCCATCCATCCCTCCATCCCTCCATCCATCCCTCCATCCATCCATCCATCCACACTCATCTATGTGCCTGTAATTAACGCTAACAGGACGTGCTAACTGTTCATGAAGATCTGCCAAATCATCCATCCATCTTTACCTCCGTCTCTCTCTTCTCCCTCTTCAGTTTTATGTCTTCCTCGTCCATATGGCCGGGTCACACTCTCTCTTTCCTCCATCCCTCCTTCCATCCCTCCGTCTGCAGAGAGGTTGGGTTTGTTAATAGCCCATATGGCCTCATCATATGCTGCCAGTGAATTCTAATGACAGGAGATTGGCAGCCGTTCCCCGGCTGTCTGGCTGTCCGACTGCGACACGACGCCAACCTGCTTTAATAAAGGCCGACCTGCTGAATGTCCTCAGAGACACTCACTGGTGTTTGTCCTGATGAAAATAAAGTTACTCTGGACTGAAGAGTTAAATGTAAGTGGACAGTGGAAAATCCTAAATCTAACATGAGCGATGACACGTTCAGCTTTCACACAGTTTGACCGTCCACGTGAGGCTGGAGACCACGGAGCGGGACAGACATGCTCACCGTGTATTTTATTGGTGTGTTGGCGTGGACCAGCAGCACATGCTGATGATGTTCGATGTTTGTATGCAGAGCTGTTTGACGAGTCCATCGCTCCAGTTCTTCACCAGACAAACCTGCAGCTGTTTGACTTCACTCATGTTTGCTTCACACTGCTCCGACGTGTCCCCGTTTTGCAGCCTGAACATGTCAGCGCTCAGTGTTTGGACGTGTCTGGTGTAATGCTCAGCTGTGGACGCAGAGGTCAGCGCGGGGAGATTTCCTCTTGTTTATTCATGTTGTTGCAGGATCCAGAGAAATGGACACTTCAGATCTTCTAACAGCTGGATTCAGTTTTTAGTCAGTAAAGTCTCTGTAAAGGAGCAGTCCACGTGTTTTACATGTCAAAGTCAGTTCACGCTTCATGTTGAGTCCAACTCAGCCTTTGAAAACAGGTGTACAGCGTCTTCTGTGTCTCCAGAGGACAGCCCTGAGGACATCTTCAGCTCAGACTCAGAGACTTTACCTCATGAAAAATACTGAGTGTTTCCATTATGGGAAATGAAGGATCCAGTGTTTTTGTTCGGAGAGGAATTAAAAGTCAGGAATTTTTTTCTTGTATTAGTTTTTTCTTGGATTCATCGCATCGACCTGAGTCTGAGTTAGTTTATTTAGTTAAACTTTGCTGCATCTTATCCAACACTGAGCTTAACAGTTTGCTGTCCCTGTTTCACAAATGAAGATGATGTTCAGAGAGTAATGCTGTGTTTTCCTTTGCCTGCAGCAGTGAGTCTCGTCCCTTCTGACCCTGAAATATTCACGTTCATCCAGTTTAATCTCACGAAGTGTGAAGTTCGTCCTTTTCCCTCCTGTTCTCTCAGATGTTTTTCAGTTCAGTCCACCTTAACCAGGAGTTTTTAAAGCAGCAATAAATACGGTGTTTTCTGCCTCATTACCCTGTAATACTGTAGATCTGCAGGGTCACCGGATCAATACCATGAATCGGCGATCACTGACTCAGCTGCTGAGATTCCTGCCTTTCAAAAGTCCCCTCCAGTCTTTCAGTCCACAGAGAGAAACAGCTTCATACTGACATC
>NC_054406.1:722500-755000 GCF_017976425.1 Toxotes jaculatrix
ACTGGATGGACTGTGACTGTGACGACATGTGGTTCAGACCTTCTCCCTCTGACTGATCGTCACTGTGAACATGTTAGCACGCTGACATTAGCATCGTCGCTGGATCAATCTGAGGTCTCTGACTCGTTTCCAATTCCAAATGATGAACTTAAAGTCGATGCTGTGGCTTTATGCACAAGTCAACTCGTCAAATTTCAGAATCCTGAGATTTATAAAAGCAGGAACGTGACATTTACCAAAACCAAATAATGATAAAGAGCCACAGAAGCCAAATTCATCCAGATTTTATTAAGAAGAAATTTTGGCCATCGCCTCGTTTCTCCTGGTTTTAACTTGATTCCTGACAGTTACCTGAAGGCAGCTGAAGGAAGCAGCTAAACCAACACAGATCCTGTCTGTGCTGCTTGTGTGAAAGATGAATCCTCCCTGTTAAAGCGGCTCCGGACAGAGAATGAAATATGGCTTTGTTTTCCAGAAGCTGACAAATGAAGATGAAGTGTGTTTGTTAATAATTCACTTGTTTACCTCACACATCAGCCTCCGTGGACCAGTCGCACTCACACAGTGACAGAGACGATGATGGTCTCCAGAGTTTAGACCAGAGTCTGGATTTTATCAGGAACAAAACGAGTCACAGGCTCCGTACCTCACTTCCTGTGAGTCACTGCACTGATGTCACTGACACCACAGGAGCTGTCAGGTACAGGTGAGCGACTCGTCCTGTGGACACTTATCAGTGGACGCTGCTGTTTAAACCGACAGGGAACAACAGTAAAAAACAGGTGGAACAACAGAAAACATGTGGAACAAACACTGAACATGTGTGTGTCTGTGTGTGTGTGTGTGTGTGTGTCTGTGTGGTACTGATGTACTCATACACACAGTTAAAACACCCTTGTGTGTATTTATATACTATATATATATATATATATAGTATATATGCTCAGGCTCTAACTTCTATAACTGTTCCTCTCTCTCTCACACACACAGAAACCTGTAATGAGTGGTGTAACTGAGATGGTGCAGTGCAGAAAAACAGCTCTTGTTGTTTCAAACAACAGGGTCAGGGCCAACACACACACACATACACACACACACACACACACACACACACACACACACACACACACACACACACAGAGGTGAGGGCTGTGAGTTGGTGGGAGGTATTCTTTCTCTCTGAGAGGTGGAATAAAAGCGGCGTGTTGTTTCTGATGAGCTGTGAACAGACTGAGGAGGAGCTGCTCTCTGCTCTGCTCGTCCAGCTGAACCAGGAAAACGTCCTCTCCAGCAGCACTGAGATTTCCATCTGCTGGGCCTGTTTCATAACGGTTTGAAGTGGAGACATGGGAGCAGCTATCTGAGTCCTCACCAGCTCTGAAACAACATCTGAGCCGCAGACTCACACTGTGGGAACAACACGCACAACAGGGCGGTTCAGTGGTTAGAGGGAATCTCTCATCTCCTGCGTCTTCTGAGCAACATCGCTGCAACAAACACACGTTAAACATTTTTCAGGATGGCAGCTCCAACCGGACCCAGCAGGGACGGAGCCACATCGCACAACAAGCTCAGAAATGTTTGTCCAGCCGCGGCCAGCTTCGATACCCGACTTCAGTCCGTCGGCTTCAGTCCGGGTCACTGTGGCTCAGAACTTCTTTCTTCCTTCCAGAGCTCGTCTGAAGGCTCCAGCAGAAATGTGACCAGAATCCCATTTCCATCCGCCGCCGCCACTCGGCCGATCGAAGCCGCGCGGCTGCAGATGAAACATGGAAGCAAAGTGGTGTCAGCTGTCAGAAAAAGGGCAGAGCCGACGTTTCTGAAGACGAATGAGACGAAGATTTTCAGCTCAGCTACAGTTTAATGACTCCAGAGGATTCTCAGAGGTCGTGACCTTCAGAGGCTGAGGCTGTTTAACTGTCAGTCACATGGACAGTATGACACACACACTCACACACACACAGACCAACATAATGTAAGCGTGTGCGTGTGTGTTTTCCATGTATCTGTGTGTGTGACAGATTCAATGATCTCACATGACGACAACTTTGGTAAAAGACACACACAGACACACAATCGTGTTGTGTTGTCTTCATCAGTCACATCAACACGTCTGGAAGTTCAGACTCCTGCTCAGTCCTGTTGGACCAGTGTGTGTCACTCTGTTGCTAAAGAATAAAACATATAAGATCCAGTGGCCTTCACTCAGCACAGGAATCCACTGCCTGTGATCCAGCTGCAGAAATCTGCACTGTAAAAAATCCAGTGTTGATCGCGAGCACTGATTTTTTACAGCTCAGATTCCTGCAGCCTGTAATGAATCCTGCTTATTGTTAATCATAAATCATAATTCATCTGATCAGTGGAACAACAAAGCACCAACACATTCCTCATCAAAGACAATTTCTTGTTCATCTTTCTCTTTCATTTCCTTCACAAACCTGCTCATTAGGAAAAAAAACAAAAAAAACAAAATGGTCTCTGTCTTTTTCCTGTCTCATTTCCCTGGTTAATGAGGAAGGTAATCGAAGCTTTTCATTGTGTGTCTGCAGCTCCAGAACAAACAGCAGAGTAATTAGATGCTGTGATTGTGTTATGAGAGAGAAGAGTGGGAGCAGAAACAGTCCTCCTTCTCCTTCCCACTGCTCCTCCATCTGTTTGTGTTTGTTAGAGATCAACTCGAATCAGAGTCGTACCGAAGCCTGTAAACGAGGTTAGTGGTTTATCTGGATCTGTTTGGGCCGAACACAGGTTTAACCAGGGTGGGTCACCATGGTAACCTTTGCTGCAGGGCTGATTAACTCTGGTAAACATCAAAGAATCAGATCAGACCCTGTCAAAGGCCTGAACACTGATCAATCTGATCAATCTGATCAATACTCTGAACCAAAGACAGGAAATCTGACTTTGTGTTTCGAGAGAAGAAGGTTGTGAGGCCTCGGCCTCAGAGACAGACCTCAGAGACATATGTCAGAGACAGGCCTCAGAGACAGACCTCAGAGACAGGACGAGCTCTGACCTCCATGATCAGGCAGCTCAGAGTAAAACCGCTGAGCCGCAGCGAGTCACCACAGACGCTCCGGTTTCTGATTTCTGAGCCTCCCGGACACTTCCCTGTGGACGCTGCCTGGACACGTCCGACTCTCAGCAGGTGCAGGTGGAGCATGAGGTCCAGGAGAAAGGTGCTTCATCCAGCCTGCTGCCGCTGGGACCGGAGCCCTGACCGTGAGACGCGACGTGATAGATGGTGTTTAGCTTTGTTTGTCTTCTTAATTGTGTCGTGTTGATGATCAGCACACTCGGCTGTGTTCTGGAACAGCAGGACCAGCTCTGATCCAGGTCGGGTCCACACATGGTGACGGGCTCCTGGGCTCCCGGGCTCCCGGGCTCCCGGGCTCCTCTGGAGCTGTGAGTTTATCACAGGAACATTTTCTTCTCTCACAGTGACGTGCTGAATATTTTAATCAAACATCTATTTCAAGCATCAGATAAATTTCCTTTAGACACCTGAGACTCACAAATCGTGGCGTCTCACCCTCCACCTGGCTCACTGCTTCAGTTCTTTATTCACTTCTGTTTTAACCTGTATTTTTGTCTATCTGTCCATCCCTCCGTCCATCCACCCGTCCCTCCGTCCATCAGCAGAGCCCGGGGTCTGGATCAGATTCGAAGCTCTGACCTGCTGCAGTGTTTCACGTTCATTCATCGTTCTTTCTCTGGGACATCGATCGTCCATAAACTCCGTGTTTGTCTCTGTGTGTCTGTCTCTTTCACAGAAGCTGAGGGGAGGCCCCGTGTTATCGATCAGACATGTGAGTGTCCCTGTGGGGTTAAAGGGACAGTCCACTGAATGCAGCCGCTGTGTAATTCAAGCCATGAGCCTGGCACAACCTCCAGGAGGGACGGAGGACACTCCGTCTCTGTCTCCTCTGGCCCAGTCCAACTGTTTCCTTCTCAGTCTGAAAACTCGGGTTCAGATCAATGAGTCTGATCAGCTGGAAACATTCAGCCGTGAAGCTGATGATTGGTTGGTTCGTAGACTCGCGCTGAGCGTGTGAAGTTTGTCCTGACGGTGGCGCTCGAGAGAAATCATCCTTTCATTTCTCTTCCTCCATCGCTCTGTTTCACTCACTTTCTTTCTCTCTTTCTCTCCTCATCTCTCTCCTCCCTTTCTCCTTTTCATCCTTTTGCCCCCCCCCCCCGCCCGTCCTGCAGTTAATTGACATTCAGCTTGTGTTTTGTGTAAATTGAATGTCTCTGTCCATTACACTGAGTGTCAAGCAGCGACTTGACGAGGCGACAAACCAATTACAGCTCGCAGACGGGCCGTGAGACGCCCGTCTGCTTGCCTGTCTGTCCCTCTGTCCGTCCGTCCGTCTGTCTCCCACACAGCATACGAGACAAAAGACGGGAAGGAAATGAAAGTGCTGAGGAAAAGAGGAGAGAACGAAATTTTCCTGAGGTGAAGATTCTTCAGCAGCTTCACAACATAACGAACAAACTTAGGAATATTTAGATTTATCCTGAGAATCGAATACAGAATAATGAGCATTCAGTGTTTGTTGGTTATCCAGGCATGTTGGCGACGACTCCAGCTCCTGAACGCAGAGATCCCTTCCTCCCTTCCTTCCTTCCTCCCTTCCTCTCTTCCCCTCTCCTTCTCGTCTTCACGGTCCACCTCCTCGTGTCAGAGTTCATTGTTGAAATGAGCCAATTTTGGTTTGGAATAAACGGCGTGACGGCGTCCCGACGGGAGGAGGAGGAGCTGAAGACGACAGAGAGACGCTTCTCATACAGACCTCACTGTCACTGAGCCGAGGAGGGAAAGGAAGAAAATAACAGACAGAAGGAAACGAAGTGACAGGAAAGCAATAAAAAAGAAAAGAAACTGATGTGAGAAAGTGTGACTGAGGATTTCAGCTGCTTGTTCCCTCTGAAGCTCAAACACGATTCTATCTTTGAAATAATGAACAGAAAAAACAACATTTTGTAAATGAAGTTTTGCTCTGAATCTATTTTTCCTTCTTCTTTATGGAGCTCATCAGATAATATGTGAGTGGATTTATTCTTTTATGGAGGTGACATCGACCCTCGAGTAACGATGAGTAATGAAAGTTATTACAGACTGCGTCTCGCTGATAGTAACCTCAGAGCTCAGGGAGATTCTGCTGATAAATGTGCTAATGCTTCATTTTTTATAGAATGTTCTTAATCGTCCTTCACCAACAAAGCTGACATTGCACCATCTTTTTCTCTTTTCTGTCTGTCCTCCTGAGCCCTGACACTGCTCCTCAATCTTTCATGTCCTTAATAATATCTCTTTTTCATCTGCCTTTCATGTCGGAGGGAGGGTGAAAAGGCAGCGGGGCTGCGAGCGAGCAGCTCCATTTCCAATCTTCTCACTTGACTTTGAAGCTCAGTTTAGCCTTTTGAAAAGAAGGAAAGTGAAAATGAAAGCAGTATTTTTTATAACATTATGTGGAGGAAGCGTCTGACAGCTGATGGAGTCAGAGACGGAGGTTTTACTGATGAGATACTGATGTTTGCACACTGAAACACGACGGAGCACAGAATCCTTTCGTTTGTCCCTCAGATGAGTCCAGAGCTCCATCAGAGTCCCACTGTCCTGGGAACGTCCCCATGATCGAGGTCTGCGCCTCAGAGACGCACAACAGACCTGCTAACAACATTAATTATGCATGAACACACACACACACACACACACACTGCTGAGGCAGCAGACATCAGTAACACTTCATATCAAACATCTGCCTCCATGTGTGCGTTTCCTTTAACTTATGTGCACATGGCAGCATGTTTGCATTTCTGTGTGTGTGTGTGTGTGTGTGTGTGTGTGTTCATGCATAATTAATGTTTTCAGAGCATTGATTTCTCAGGAAACGGCCCCACAGTCACCTGAGCTGCCCCCACCTGCACCTCAGCCCCTCTGTTCTGTGTTGGCCTGTTCAGACGCGACGAAACGCTTCCACTGCCCGGGTTCTGGATGGTTTTGGGAACAAACATATCAAATATGAACAGAAGAACGGGCCCTTTACGCAGAGTGCCGTGAACAGACGGCGCAAAGAGAGAAATTCACAGGTGAAATGATTCCATCAGAAGTTCAAATCTCTCCCCGGATTCTGCTGCTCGATGCTCCGACAAGACTGAAACAAGCACACAGAGGCCTTCAGGTAAACACACAGACCGTGTGTGTGTGTGTGTGTGTGTGTGTGTGTGTGTGTGTGTGTGTGTGTGTGTGTGTGTGTGAGGAGAAGCCATCAGTGTTAAAGAAGTAAATCAGTTGTTCGACTCGACTCTGATGCAGTTCGAGCTCATTTCAGTGATTTAGCTCTTTGTTTACCTCGAACCTTTTCTAATAAACAACATCATTAGATTTCAGCACACACACACACACACACACTCTCACTTCTTCTTCTCTGAAAGATTAGAATCTGCACTTCCTGCAGTTTCCTCTCTGCTTATTCCCAAAAACATGACACAATATGTGGTTTGTTATCTGCAGGAATAATTGACTTCAGGTGCCACAACAGCTCCGCACCTTTTCACTTCCTGTCTATTTAAATGTAAAGCAGGAGGCCTGAAAAACAAAGGACGGAGCGAACGGAGAGTAAGCAGCTTCGTCATCTTCATCACCATCTGTTTCAAACGCAAACACAAAGAAAAATAATTGTAATAATATAAAGAAAATCAAGATTCGAATCACACAGGAAACACAAACTGAGTCCTGTGGTGATTCAGTCAGAGGTGAAGCAGGAAAAGACAAAAAGCTTCAGGTGAGAAACGGTTTTAACGAAAAGAGAGAAAAGAAAAATGAAGAGAAAGAGTTTGGAAGAGATGATCCCAGACTGACTCCACCATGCGGAGACCAGGTCTCTGTGGGTCCAGTCCACCTGCTGCAGGATGAATCTGGACCCATGGCCCACTGAGAGGTCTGAGCTTTGTTCATGTTTCTGGACTCAGACACACAACAGACGCACAACAGACACACACAGACGCACAACAGACACACACAGACCGCAGGGTTCAGCTCCCTGCTCACAGGAAGTGAGGGCATTAATCAGCTGTTTACAGACAGACCACCTGACTGACCTCAGAACAGCTGTTTCCTCACCGCCGTCTGAAACCATCCACCACCTGAGTGACAACCAGAGCTGTGATCAGACCACGAGACGCTGACAGCACGGTCCTGATCCAGAGTCCTGATCCAGGGTCCTGATCCAGAGTCCTGATCCAGGGTCCTGATCCAGGGTCCTGATCCAGAGTCCTGATACAGGGTCCTGATCCAGAGTCCTGATCCAGGGTCCTGATCCAGGGTCCTGATCCAGAGTCCTGATCCAGAGTCCTGATCCAGGGTCCTGATCCAGGGTCCTGATCCAGAGTCCTGATCCAGGGTCCTGATCCAGAGTCCTGATCCACATCCACAGTTATGTGGTCTCTCGTTCCCTGATGTTAATTAATCAGAATCTCTGACACACAACGGAAACTTTCAAGTTTCAGGAATAAGAGAGGCCCCAACATGGATCCTGGAGGTACTCCACCCATCAGGTCCTTCAGGTTCTCACAGACATGGGTCCTGTTTCAGTGTTACAGGTGTGTGTCCAAGAGTCTTACAGCATGACTCAGGTGAGGCCACACCAACACATCACGTCCCGTTAAAGATGGAATGACAGAGCTCGGACTTTGGGGCATCGCACAGCCAGGGTCACGCCTCCACCCTGGGGGGTTTTGCACAGCATTCTGGGAAATGTAGGAAATCTCCAAAGGGGATTGTCTGAGGGAAAGTGTGCACTGATTAAAAAAACTACACCTAAACCGTGTTTAACATCAGATTAATGAGCTGTAACAGCAGAAGAAGATCTGAGGAGAAACTTCTTCCTTTAATCAAATCCTCGTCACAGCTGACGGAGCAGAATTTATTTTATTAACTTTTATTTGAACAGTGTAGATAAATAAAATGAGTTTCACTGCGTAGGTCCTTTGAAGTGAGGATAAATCTGTCTTGTTATTACGCAGTAATTTGTGACATTCATCCTGCTTGTTAAACACAGATTTGTGGACGTGTGGAACCAAAAAATGAATCCACTCGACCAGAGTCCCTTTAAAATCTGGACAAATTGTCTGCAGAGTGCAGCAGAGGTGCTGGACACACACTCATTTGTGTTTGTGTGTGTGTGTGTGTGTGTGTAATGTCCTGGAGTGTAAACAAGCAGGAAAGAGTGTGTATTAACATCATTATGGTAATAAAAGGAGGCTGTGATTCTGTTTGTGTTTGTACCTTTCAGCTCTACAGCCTCTGTAATCAGTGTGTGTGTGTGTGTGTGTGTGTGTGTTTTCATGTTGGGTGGGGCTGTGCCTGACGGTGACTGCTTGGGCATCCATGTGGTCTTTACAGAGACCAGAGGCTGTGCTGAAGTTTGAATACAAACAGATTACATTTGGATTTTGATGTAAACCTTCGTTTGCATGATGGGTTTTAGTTTTTAACATTTTTATTTTAATAACAAAAATAATAAAATTGTGCGTTCCAGCCTGTTTGTGTTTTGTGTTTCTGTTTTTTCCCTTTGGAACAATAAAGTTATAGTCGAGGTTGAAACGATCATACATGGGAAAATGAGCGTAAACAGCTGTGACACCAACATCTGTATTTAACACGTGAAAAGGCCTCAGTGTGAAGTCGAACAGTTTGCTTTATCATCTGGTTTAATTCTCTGCCCTTTAAATGGACTCTGATTCAAACCTGAGCAGGTAAAGTTACAGCAGCTCGACTCAGATGTGTGTTTCCCAGCCTCCGCTCTGTCTGACCTCGGTCACAGGTTTGTCTCTGACGAGCTAAACTCACGCTCTGTTGTACAGACGTCAGCGAAGATGTTTGGGGTGAAAAATGAGCTCGGCTACGATCAGAGACAGAAAATGATGCAGAGTCCAACAACAACAACAACAACAACAACAACAACAGGTCTCTGACAGTCAGGTTCAACTCAGACAGACTCAATAAAATATGAACAAATTACTTTGGGTCTCTAATTACATCACATTCAGTTACATCATGAACGTACTCATCACAGTTCAACACAGACTGACCAGAGACTGGAAGTGACACAGAGCATCAGCGACCAATCAGGACAGAGCACAGTAACAGCTAACACCGAGCTCACAGTACAAACTGAGAATGGTAACCTTGGAAACAGCAGAACATCCCATATCATAAGAACCTAAAGTTAGAACAATGATTCGCTGTGGTTCTGTTAAACACACACATAACTCAGATGCCATTACAGATTTAAAATTCATTCATAAAATCACTCAGCTGGTAAAAACACAGCTTTAAGAGTCAGCAACAGCCTGAGTGAACAATAAGTACTTACAGCAGCACAGTGTCATGTTAGCGTCACGTCTTATGTCATGAGTTTGACCTTATTCATTATATAATGGAGAAGTTCTGGCTCATTGAATCCTGTTCAGTAGAGAACTGATGTTCCACAGCAGAGTCGTGATGCTGCTCTCAGAGGCTCGAGATCCCGGCCCATCGGAAGGATCTGGTCCCACAGCAGGATCTCTTCCTGGTCGAAATACAGGTGAAGTTCCTGCAGTGGAACCACGGGACTCATCTGAGGACAGGAGACACCGAGCGTGGATTGTCCAGGTCCTGTCAGACTGAATAAGAATGAAGCGAGCTCTCAGCTGTATGTTTTTCGGCGTCATCTCGTTCTGGTGAAGCGTCCGTGGAGCTGTTTGACGTGAGCTCACATCGATGAGTTAGAAGTTAAAAATCAGACTCAGCCTCCTGTATGTTTTATTCAGTGTTACATAAAGACTCCCACACCCTGAGCGGTGGAGCCGGCAGGATGCTGCTCCAACAGTGTGGGTTTAAAAGCCTCTCCAGCAGCTCTCCATGCTTCATTCTGCTCTGCCTTATCTGATGTGGTTCAAGCTAAGAAAGATCAGTCATCGTCCATCGTCCATCGCTCAGCGCTCAGCTGGTGTCTGCTGACTGTGGGCGAGAGGCGGGGCTCACCCTGGACTGGTCGTCAATCGCAGGGCTGACACACAACAACCAGACAACCACACGCACACACTCAGACACACCCAGGAGCAGTGTAGAGCAGCCAGTTAACCTGATGTACCCAGAGAAAACGCACGCAGGCACAGGGGGAACATGCAAACTGTGCACACCCCTGCAGTCAGGCAGACTGAGTGAACCACACTGAAGCTACCTGAGTGTGGAACTAAACTTACAGTCAGTCTCTGTTTGTCCCACATTCAGCAAAGAGCAGTGAGAATCAGTCTGAGACGAGCTCGTCTTCACAATGATCTTTAAAGTGTCGCTGCTCTCCATCAGTCACAGATCCAGAGAGTCCCGATCAGATCCAGCTCCGCTCAGCCTCGTTTGGTTCTCCGTTGCCTTCGGTGGCAGGTATCTGCTCATTAATCGTTCCTTGTTCAGGTGAGATGAGGAAAAAAGGAGCTCTAAACAGAACGAAGTGTTGTTCTTGCTGAAATCTGCTCTCAGGTGAAAGTTTCCAGCTCCGGAGCACAGAACGCATTCTGCTTCCTGAAAAACCTCTGATTTATTATTAGAAAAACATTGAGACCAGCTCACACTGTCTGTTTCACTAACTCTGTGCTGTAAAATGATGCAGTATTCCATCATTCATGTTCCTTCCACCCACAGTGAATCTTTGCACTGATGAAGCTGAGGAATGAACGATGCTGCGTTACCATGTGACAGGAAGTCAGCTTCATGTGTTCATGTGAAAGGTTTATTATGTAGCATCACAGATATAATGTTTCACAGCATGGTGAATGTGTGATGAATGTCTCATGAACACATGAATATATGACGAAGCATCAGAACCTGATGTGACACTACGTGATGCTATGTGATGTCATGTGACTGTCACATGACTGACTGACTGTGCTGCAGGCCTCAGGTTTGTTCCGGATTGGGTCTGACCGCGCTCCGGTCCTCCTCAGGTCGCTCAGGTCGGAGTCAGACAGGTCGAATCCTTCGCCGGCAGCTGATTCGTACCTGAGCTGCAGCTCTCACCTGGATTCTGTCTCCTGCAGAGATTCTTCATCAATCACTCGTCATAAAACATCAGACTAATCATCTGAGCTGTAAAAGCTGGATGGATGAACTGACGGAGGGACGCACAGACAGAAGGGCAGACGGCGAGTCAGCGATGAAGACGGACGGAGACGAATCACAAATGGAGACATTTTAAAATCTCATTCTTTGACGGATTGTTCATGAAGTCATTTCAGTGATTTATCTCCTTGTTCATCCATCCATCTTTCTGTCTGCCTGTGTGTCCGCTCATGTGTTCGTTCATCTGTCTGTCCATCGATCTTCTAACCCTTCCGTCCATCCATCGGTCCACATCTCGATCACTTCATCACTCACATCATCCTCACCACCCTCCGGCCGTGTTCTCTCTCTTCTTCTCATTTATCTCCATTTACGTCTCACCCTGGTTTCCATTTTCTTCTTTCATGCTCTCCCTACTTTTCTTAATTTCTTTTGTGTCCGTCCACTTCACATTTCCATTTTCCCTTCATTTCTGTCTCAGTTTCTGTCGTCTGTCCCACTTCTGATTCTTCATTGTTCTGTGTTTCAGGTTCCTGTCTTTGTCTTCTGTCCTCGTCTTCTTTCTCAGGCTTATGAGTCTTTTTTCCACTGCTCTGTTTTTCTGCATCTCCTGTTGTGTTGCTCTTCTTTTCCTTCTCTTAATGCCTCCCTCCATCTTTTTGTCTGCCCCTTCAGCTCCGAGCTTAAAGACTCAAATCTTCCTCCTAAGCTGCTAAAAAAGCCAATTTTGAAGTGGAGCTTAAATGTGTGATCAGCAGGCGCTTTACAACCGCGGCTAATGAAACAGTGATCTCATTTATTCTCCATTTTTAAAAGAGTCACTCGCTTCAATTCAAAATACTTTAATCGGCCCTTAAGCGGCAATTTGAAGCAGCAAGTCTGCAAACAAAAGTACACGCACGATTCATTTACACATAAAACAGCCTGAAAATGACAGATGAAGTGTTGGAGATGAAACGAGGATCAGTGGCAGAGTCTGTTCCCAGCATCCATCCGTTTAACCCAGGTGATCAGAGACCGTCCTGCTGGCGTCAGAGGTCAGAGGTCAGAGGGGACACGGTGTGTGGGCCAGTGCTGAGGTTTAACGACGCCTCGGTGAGCAGGAACCAATGAAAACACACGATGCTGCCCTCCTCCTTTCCTCTGACCCAGTTTGAGTTTCTCCTGGTGGCTCGTGCTAACACCCCAGCTCTTCTTCTACTGTTCAATCCAAACAAACTGCAAACATTTAAAGAAGAGTATGACTTCCAGTTTATCAGACAGAGAGTGTTTATGAGAGCAAATGGAAAAGCTTTCATGGGCTGGAGACGTTTTATTAGAGCAGTCAGCGAGCAGAGGAGGTGATATTTATTTAGAGAAATGCCTCTGTGCTCCGTCTTTAATAAGCTGAGTGCTTGGACTCACAGAGCGAACAGACTGCTGCTGGTCACGCTGATAAAGCCTCTCTGATGCTGATTCAGACAGAAAGAGGCAGAGAAATGACAGAGAGAGACGGATTCACCAAGGTTAGAGTGGGAAGGACAGACAGAGGGAGGGACACCTGAGGAGGAAAGAGAAGCGAGGTGAAAGGATAAGGCGGAGGGAGAGATAAGAGAAGAATAACCAACAGGGAGGGAGAGATAAGAGGGCAGAGAGGAACGTCATTCTAACTGAAGGAGGAGTAAATATTTAGAAAACGAGCTGCCGTTAAGTCTCTGGCTCCGGGTGGCTTAAGACCCGTTAAGTCCTTTTACTAGCCCCCAACCTCAGCGTGAACCTGGCAGCAGCCGGGATCCATATGGCTCAGATGGTGTGATGACGAGCTGACAGGATGAAGACGCCCTGAAATGACAGTTGGAGTCATGAGGATTAGCCAGATCAGGCTAATGCTGCTGTCAAATGTTGGTCTGGACTGTGCATCTCTTTGTCCCCAAACTGTCTTCGTCTTAGTCCATATATTTCAGATTAAGCTCAGGACAGCCCCAAAAAACACACGTCTCAGAAAACTGTGGGGAATCTGATACAAACTCTGAGTCAGAGAGCAACGTCACGCCCGGTTTCAGCCTCTGTATGCATGTATATAGGTATGTATGTATGTAATATGTATGTATGTAAACACTGTGAACTGTTGCTGTAGTGTCTCTCACTGATCTCAGCTGTTTACCATCAATGCAGCCATGAAATGAACATGTTTAAGAATGTGTTTTATCTGGTTCCTTCTTCTCTGGATGTTTGTGACTCAGAGGAAACAGATGCTCGGAGCAGACGGAGCAGATGTGGTTCATTCTCAGTTTGTACTGAAACAAAGAAAATACACGTTTAAAAGCTCGAAGTTTTCAGAATCACCGAATGAAAAGCTCTACACCGATGCACCAGACAAGAATATTCCATTTGATGAGATTTATAGCTCAGAGCTGCTCTCTCACGCTGCAGCTTCTGAGTGTCAACAGCCCTGATGGGACATGTTGATGTAAAATTAGTGTTGGAGCTTAATGTTCGATATTTCTGCAGCTAATCTTCTCATTTTCACTGACCTCTCTCTGATCTCTGCTACTTCAGCTCCCTGAAAGACTGAGGAACGTCTGTCCACTGATCAGGAGGCCGTGTGCAGAAATGTTAGCACACCTGAAGTGTCTCTCTGTGGGACAACCAGCTGTAACCTCTGGATAACTCTGGAGGATCTGTGGGACAGAGGTCTCAGTCTCAGTCTGACAGCCAGAGGTCGAAGGCTCGGATCTGTCTGAGTCCCCCGCCCTCGGGTCAGCAGCCGGCCCCCACGCAGCGGCTGCTAATAGACGTCAGCTCCCTCTGTTAAATCAGAGGATATTGGGTGATTCAGCAAAAGCCTCACGGTGCATTTACAGGAAGACGGATGAGACTGTAAAATGAGATTTAATGTTAGATTTATGACGGCGGAGCTGCAGGCGGCAGGAGAGAAAGTCGGGTCAGTCAGAGCTGGTTGACTCGTCTTAAAGCAGAATAAATCCTCAGCACTGTTTTATTGAGCAGTTTGAATTGATAATAGAACGTCAGAGTTCAGTTATTGCATTTAACCTCAGAGCTGCTCAGTTTCAAGAGGGTTCAGTCCGTTTCCACAGTGATACTCAGGACCAGCTGCAGCATCACGGTGCAGGCTTCAGCACCATGCAGGTGTCAGACAGACTCAGTGAAACGCAACACACAAACTGATAATCAGTCAGTCTGTCTGTCTGTCTGTCTGTCTGTCTGTCTGTCTGTCAGTCAGTCAGTCAGTCAGTCAGTCAGTCAGTCAGTCAGTCAGTCAGTCAGTCTGTCTGTCTGTCTGTCTGTCTGTCTGTCTGACATCTGACAATTCACCAAATTAAAAATTAAAAAGCACAACGAGTAGATTCAATGTAATTTACTCACCATATTGTTCGTGTGTGTGTGTGTGTGTGGGGGGGGGGGATTATTCCCCATAATCCTCGGCTGCAGCGACCACAGAGGATGCTGGTCATGGTCTCAGCTGATGAAGAGTCACAGGGTGAAGAATCTGCTGAGTCATGACAAAGCTCCTGACCCTGAGAGCAGAAAGAGCAAGTCAGCAGATTAACAGTGACAGGAGGGTGTGTGTGTGTGTGTGTGTTTGTGTGTGTGTGTGTGTGTTGTGTCACTTTTGAAAACACCTGGCAACACACTTGAATATTTTTGTGTATTCTGTCTGTATTCTTGTGTTTATGTATCACCCAGATTTAATTGATTATCAGTTGATTATTGGAGAGAATGAAACAGATGAAACAGCACGTCAGTCTGATCAGCACAAAACCAGCAGCAACAACCCCCAGGAGGCCGTAAGCAGGGGGCTAGTTTTGTTGTATGACTAAGCACATGTAGCTTTTAGCTCTGTGTTTGGTCTCCACCAGCTGCTGAGGGAAACATCTGGATCCTCAGCAGCTGCTCTCTCACTGAGTCTGTCTGTGGACAGAGGCTGTTTACGGCTTTTATTCTGAAAACACTGGGACTGAACCAGACAGGAAATGAGGAGCTAAAAGAGGCTGAAAGGCTGCACAGAGCTGCAGAGGTGGTTTAACTCTGTCAGGTTAATCAGTCGATTTACAGATATCGATCAGTGAAGCTTCTGTGGGTTTTTATTGTTCTGGTGGTTTCTTTCCCGAGCTCAAGGTGACTCTTCAACACACACACACACACACACACACACACACACACACACACACACACACACACACACACACAAAGGTTTGTGATCTGATTAGAATTATAAGAATGACAAACACACACACACACACAATTTTATGCTTCAATACACACAAACACACAATGATTTAAATTTGAAATATGATTTGAATTATGATGTGTGCTGTCTCTTATTCTCTTTCACACAAAGGTTGGGATTTGATTTACATTAGAAAAATAAGTCTCTCACACACACACACACACATACACATACTCACACACACACACTCACACTCACACACACACTCATAATTGATAAGACTAAAGATAAAGAATAACTCTCATTCAGACACAAAAGATTAAATTATGTAAAAAAAAGCTCTTTCTTTTTATTTCTTTGTCTCTTACTCACACATACGCACACACACACGCACACACACACACACACACGCACACACACACGCACACACACACACACACATGCACACACACACACACGCACACACACACACACACGCACACACACACACGCACACACACACACACATGCACACACACACACACGCACACACACACACACACATGCACACATACACACACTCACACACACACACGCACACACACACACACACATGCACACATACACACACGCACACACACACACGCACACACACACACACACACATCTGAATCACCAGAGGATGCTGAGGACAGAGGTGTTTATTAGTTTCATTGCTGTGATATTAAAATGAAATCCACAGTGTGTTTGTGTGAGAAGCAAAGAGAGAAAAGGTGATAAAGAAGGAAAAGAAGATGATGAGGATGAGAGGAGAAAATGGAGGGATGGAGGAGGAGAAGACAAAGCCAGGAAGAGGAGGATTAAGGAATAAAGGAGCGAGCGACAGGAGGTCTGATTAGATTCGTCCTCTGAATGTGCGATGAGCTCGTCGGCAGGACTGTGAGGAAGACGTCTCGTGATTAATGCTGCTCTGTCAGCGACAATCAACAAACAAATTTCAAATGAAAAATATGATCCATAAAGCTGAAATATGAATCATTGCTGCTGCTTATTATTCACGTTCCTCTGTGCCTGTGTGTGCTGTTGCAGGATGCAGGAGGATTTAAATGGAAATGAGCAGCAGTGGAGGTGTTTTGTTGGCCTGTATCGCAGCATCGCAGGAAGCCACAGCCTCCTCGCTCAGCCCGCAGAGCTGAGGTGCCCTTGAGCAAGACATTTCATCCCCACCCTCACTCCAGGAGACAGGTGGACAGCAAAGGTCAAAAGGTCTTCTAATAAATATTCTCCTTGTCAGTTCAGTCACAGTGTTTCAGTCACACTCTCACTGACGCCGCCGCCTTAAGAAGCCAAAATGTCTGACGTGTTATTTTCTGTGAAAACATCAGGTAACTATAAAAAAAACAAACTGCTGTGAACAGACTCCACTGAGAAGCACACACAGCTACAGAGCAAGAACCATGTCAAAGGAAAAGACAACCTCACCTGGAGATAAAAATAATAAGTAAGAACTTCATTCAGAATCCTGCTGTTTTTAAGTTCCCTTCAGTATCACGGTGACATCACGGTGGTATCCAGTGAGAGATGTCTGTACATCCACAGCTGATTCCCAGCTCCTGAAGCTCCTGATTCTTCTTACTGTCAGTTTTGGTTGACAGCTTTTTGGCCTCTGTGCTGGAAAACTTGAGGTGCCAGTTTTATCAGGTAAACATCTTATTTACTTATATTTACAACCTCAGAAAGGGTACGGTGGCCTGCAGGGACAAAGATTCAGAACAGATAACCTGCAAAGACTGAATGTTACTGAGCTTTGAAAGATGCTGTAAACTCTGCAGCTGTTCATGGCAGGTTGCTCTGATAGATTTATTCACCACACACTCATTTTCACATGCAGGGCAGCTGCTGCCTGACCGTGTGTGTGTGTGTGTGTGTGTGTTTCGTATGAAGACATCAGCTCTGATGAAGTGAAGGACCATATGCGCCACATTTCCTGCTTTACCTGGCGCTCAGACACGTTTTACCTCTCAGCCGTGTGTGAGATGCTCTTCCACTCAGACGTCATGATCTCCTGCTGCTCACATCAGAGGAGACGCAGCAGAAACACTGTGTGCTGCCTCAGTGCAGAGGCTCATCCATTTCTTCCATCATTAACCACGATGGGAACACTCACAGGATCCGGGGAAGCTTTTCCTTCTGTGTGTTTGTTCCTGACATTTGTCGATGTGATTGTGTGTCTGTGCTCCTGCGGCTGTTAAAGTCCTGAACACCTCAGGTTTATTGTTTTCATACTGATGAGAGCGATGACTGATGAGAGCGATGGAGTCCACGGGTGAGAAGGGGGCGCTCATGCATTTATTTATTTCATGCATTTCATTCTGTTGGGTCTCAGTGAGGCTGCACCGCTGCTGGTGAATATGTGAGCTGTATATATGTGCTGTTTACATCACTCTGCAGCTGGAAGGCAGCTGATCCCAGCTGTGATGGCTGCAGGTTGAGTGGACAGATCTTTATGCCATGGTCCCGTTTACCTGTTTTTGTTTTTACTGTAAGACTTCACCTTCACGTCCATCTGTGAGGACACGGTCCCCACCTTCAGAGGTGATCCAGCCCCTGACCTGGACCTCCTGTTCTGTGGGTTTGTTTTTTTAAAACGAGCAGCTGGTGGTTCTGGTTTCTCTCCGCTCAGTGTTTCAGAGCAGAGCAACAGGGGGAAGATGCAGACATCACAGTTTAATCAGGCACACAGGAACGCTAACTCAAGCACAATCAAAAGCTTATTTCCCCAGACATCACTGGTGCTCATATCCTGTAATTTGTTGTTTTTCATAAACAGTGAGATGGAGGAGGAAGGGGAGGGGGAGGGGGTCTACAGAAGGACAAACAGAGAGGAAGACATGATGACAGACAGACAGACGGACGGAGAGGCTGCTGAGTACAGAGGGGATTTGGTTTCTAATCCCAGCGCTGTGTGTGAGGCGTCTCCTTCACTTTCCTTTTTCCACTTGCCTCTAATTATCCTGCAGAGAAACAAACTCAATTTGTCGGCCGGAAATTTAATTGAAGTTTCCTCGTGGAAATCATTTTACACCCGTGAAGAGCACACTGGAGAGGCCCGACTTCTGATTATCAGACGTAGCAGTTTTAGTAGTTACACTGTCAGTAACTGCTGTGCTGTTTACCTTCTTTACACTGTGTTGTTTTGTTTTCCACAATCTTTCTGGAGAAATTTCCCTTTGGTCAGGTTGGTTTTTATATTAATTACTGTCAGAAATAATGAAGATGTTCCCAAATATTTAGTTCAAAAATTTAATTTTTAGTATGATGTAACTGTCAGGGAGACAATAAATCTTTGGTTTCCAGAAAATGGATCTGCAGCTACTTATATACATATATATACATATATATATATATATATACATGTATATGTATATACATGTATATGTATATACATATACATATACATGTATATACATATACATATATATGTATATACATGTATATATATATATATATATATGTGTATGTGTATGTGTATACGGATGGACAGTTTTTAAAGACGGATGAAGCAGAGATTTGCAAACCTGGCGCCTACATTACCCACAATGCACCTGGACTGCCGACAGCTGGGGTGTGTTGAGCTGGCGCTGCTGTGTCCTGGAGCCTGGAAGCGGGGCGGGGTCCCCCGCCCTGTGATTGGCTGCGGGGGGTCGGTTATGATAATGAGGGGGCGTGGTCTGCAGCCGGAGCCGCTGGGCTGCTCAGAGACGCCTCAGTGTGCCGTTAGGTCCGGGGCTGGGCGCGCGGTCCGTCGCGGTCTCCGTGTCTCTCCGTCAGCTCTGTCTCGCGGTGGATTTATACCTGAAGCGGCTCGCGGCTGAGGAGGATTTTCCCGCCGGTTTGGTCCCGATTCTTTTGGAAATAAGCGAAGCTGTTGTGGATTAACGGAGTGTTCGGTCTGCACGGAGACGGATCGGAGTCCGGACCCCGTCTGTCTTCTGTCTCTGCGGAGATGTGGACACAGGAAGGTGAGGCTGTTCTTCTTCGGGCGTTTCTGCTTCTCCCGGTGTCTGTGTGTGTGTGTGTGTGTGTGTGCGCGCATCCCCGGTACTTGCCTCTTTGCTGTGTGAGTGAGTGTGTGTCTCTCTCTCTCTCTCTCTCTCTCTCTCTCTCTCTCTTTGGAGCGCGTGTGTGTTCGGTACCTTTGATTGATGGCTGCCAGTCACCCGTCGGTCAGCACGCGCAGCAGCGGCGGGTCTCTGAGGCTTCATTAACTCCGGTCACCTTCCTCCCGTCATCCTCTCTGCGTCCTGACGCTTTAACTTCCAGCTTTGTTCTGACGGTCGGTCCGGGCTCTGCGGGACCGAGCTCTGCGGGTCCGGGCTCTGCGGGACCGAGCTCTGCGGGACCGAGCTCTGCGGGTCCGGGCTCTGCGGGACCGGGCTTGTTCTGGCTCCTCATGCTTTGTGTTTGACCGGAGGTTGGATTTGGACCCGGAGCCGCAGAGCGGCCGGGATCCGGTGTGTGTGTGTGTGTGAGGGTGTGTGTGTGTGTGTGTGTGTGTGTGAGGGTGTCTCTGTGTCTTTGTCTCTTCTCTGCTGTAAGGGGGAAGATGACAGACGCAGGTGGACTGAGAACTGAAGTATCGCGATCTCGTTTTTTTTTTAACGGTGCTGATCCAAGATCCGAGTCAGCTCCAGTATTTGTCTTGTTCTGGTTCCAGTCTCTGACCAGACTAATGTCTTTATGTTTTTCATTCATGGTTAATGAAAGTGTGAACTGGTTCCAGAGGTCCAGACTGGCATCTTCAGTCCATCTGTGGTGTCCGATCCGCATCACTGTCACCTGGGACAAAGGAAACCAGAATCCTCCTCGGTCCAGAAGCTGCCGGCAGCAGAGTGATTCACACTGATTCAAACAAATAATTGATTGTTAAAAGTTGTTTAATTTCCTGTCAATTGAAATCAGTTAATTCATGGCTTCATTGATTCAGCTTCAGCCCTGATGATGTACATTTTATATCCTGATCCTGATCCTGATCTGACTCCTTTTCAGACCAACACACTGAGCTTGTGCTGTGGATTCCTACTGAACATTTAATGGGAACAAAGAGAAATGTGTGAAAACCTGGATCAGACTGGGCCTGGGTGGAGTCCAGACCTCATGATGAAGCTGCTCCGTGGTTTTGATGGTTTCTTGGTGGAGGTGGTTCAGGTGGTGCTGATGATTGTGGTCTGTTGATTGATCGGACCTGTTGGTGTTAAAGCCACTCGTCCTTCGTGCAGGTGGAAAACTCCACGTTTCCCTGAAGCTTCAGTCCATGATCCGGATCCTGTGCTGGAACCGGGGGCTCAGCTCTTTATCTTTGTCTCTTCAAGATGTAGAAACCCTGAAAAAAAAGGAAAATAGTTCCACAGGACCATCATGTAAACGCCACACCAGCCCCTCCCACCCTGAGGGGTGGGGGGGCAGATAAGACCCTCTGATCAGGGATTTAGGGGTAAATTCTCAGAGTGAACAACCTAAATTGTCTCTAAGTGGCTGTTATCGGCCTGTCGCTGAACGGGCCCCGGCGTCGTCGGTGAGCTGTGGGAGGAAAGAGAGCAGTCGGCGTGGTTTGTCCTGCCGCTGTGTGTGCGTTCATCACCGCTCTGAAATAAAGTGGAGCGGAGTCGGTGAAACGCAGCCATCACTTCAGGAAGGACGCCGTTCTGCCAATTAACCGCCAATTATGAGCAGGATATTGAATTATTAATGTCAACACTGATGCTTTTTGGCAGCGGAGCCACAGTGAAGCTGCAGTGAGTCAGCAGCCTCAGCCACTTTCACCGTGAGTGAGTTAGACTGAGGGAAACACTGATCAGGTTAAACTGACAGGAAACAGATTCTGTGTACCTGTGTACCTGTGTATCTGCGTACCTGCGTACCTGTGTACCTGTGTATCTGCGTACCTGTGTACCTGCGTACCTGTGTACCTGCGTACCTGCGTACCTGTGTATCTGTGTATCTGTGTACCTGCGTACCTGTGTACCTGCGTACCTGTGTACCTGTGTGGACCAAAACTGTTTTATGATGAATGAATTATTAACAATGACTCTTCCCCCCGCTGCAAAAAATAAGGAGCAGTAACAGCAACAATATTTAAACACACACTACGTGTTTCCTGTTCCGGACACTGGACTGTGACCATGGTTGTTACTGTGCTGTAGCTACACACTGCTTCCTGTAACCATGACGACAATGTTTCACTGAGCTACACAAAGTTTTCAGACTGAAGCAGGAATCTTTCCTGCCGGTCAGGAACCAAACTACAGCCCAGATGATCAGGTCCGACTCACCGTATTTAGGTGGAGCCATCAGCCAAAAACAGGAATCACAGTGTTATAATGTACGTTCAGGTGTTGGCACGGTGCATGCTGGGATATTTATCTTTGCTTCTGTCCGTCACAGCTCGTGTTGTTCTCTGTGATCCTGACCTGGAGGTTTAATTTCACCTCTTCTTTGTTAAACTCAGGATATAAACCAGGATTAACCTCAGTTTTCCCTGCACACCCCCCCCCCCCCCCCCCTCCTCCATCCCCCTCCTCCACCCCCTCCTCCACCCCTCTCCTCCACCCCCCTCCAGTCTGGACTCGGTCTTCCATTGTTCACTCTGACGGCGTGTGAAGGTGTTGTGAACTAAAATGTCTCTTTGTGTTGTTTGAATCCGGCTGTGAACGAGCCCCGTCCTCACAAATCTGTCACCGGACCAGCCAATCACCCGGCCGTCCGCTCACCGCTGCCTGTCCATTGTGTGTGTTAACCTTGGGGTGCGTTTGGACACAATAACCTGCGAGTCCCCGGTGGGCGGGCTGATGGCGAGGAGGAGGAAGCGGAGAGAATGTTATTCCAGCGCAGGGAGATTAGCTGCGTCGCTGTGAAAGCCTCCAAACTGCCGCATGTCATCAGCTGTTATGTTCTCTGTGCAAATCTGAGCCGCGGGACTCGCCTTTTGTTCTAATCCTCTGTGTGTGTGTGTGTGTGTGTGTGTGTGTGTGTGTGTGTGTGTGTGTGTGTGCGGTGATGATGTATTCCTCCTGTTCATTTCCGTCTTGTCTCGTCTCCTAGCAGGAAGCAAGGAAAGGAAGGAAGGGAGGTTGAGAGGAGAATAAACAGGCTGTGAAACAGGAAACACTTTACATGTGAAATGTGAGTTTACGTTTCCAGTGCTAGCAGCCGATCAATAAGCTGATCGATCTGTCAGGCTGCAGATAAAGATTATTTTCATTATCGATTAATTGATTAATATCAATTAATTTCAGTCCTTAAATTCCAAACCAAAGAAAATCAATAAAATTTCACTTCCTGTCACATGATGGCTTCTCCCAGCTGCTCCCAGCTGCTCCCAGCTTCTCCCCTGGAATGGTTTCCAGTGCTGGAGCTGCAGGTGAACACCAGTTCCCCGTCTGAGGTTTTCAGCGTGGGTCAGTTGTGCCTGGCCTCTGCTCGCTCGGCTTAATAAAGGCAGTATTGTATTTTTTACTCTTTAAACCCTCTGGGCTTAAAATAATGTACTGAACAAAGTGTATTTGAAAACACGGCCTTCGAATCTGTGGAGCATCTAAAACGCCCAAAGAAATGAAGTGAAATACAGCTGTGATATGAATTTCTTATTTCTGAATCTGCTGCGTCACAGTAAGACAAACGTCCTGCCTGGGAGAAGCTGTCCGTCTCCGTCTCTGCTTCATGCTGCTCAGGTTGTGCTCCTGTGAAGTTTCAGTCCGACGGCAGCTCTGTGTTCATGATGAGTCAGCTATAAATGTCAATAAGAAACGAAACCTTTTAGCTCTGCGATGGATTTTGAGACGTGATTGAAAAGAAGTGTGTGAATTTCCTGTAACAGGAGAATCTGCTTCTCCGTGGTTGAAGATAATTGGTGATTAATCATCAATAGTTTGGTTTCTCTGTGTGTGAGGACGTTATAAACCTACGGAGTGTGTCAGATATTAGGTGGGATGTTCCTTTAACTCCGCTCAGCTCAGTGACAGGTGTTTTACAGACGGCGCCGGAGCCGCTCTGACGATCCGAGCTGCAGCAGCCGGCCTCGGTCTCGGTCCGGTCCTGAGGACAGGGGAGACGTCCTGTCCTGAGACGTTCACTGGTTCCTTAAACGTAAAGATTCGATGCTTTTCTTCGTCGTGTGTGAAAATGAACGACCAGATCTGGACTTTGAATTTGAAGACGTCACAGTGGACTCCGTCTGTCTCTCATCGTCTTGTCTGTCTCTCTGTTGTTGGACAGCACAGCAGTGTGATGTGGACAGAAGGAAAGGAACAGCTGGACCTGTTCAAAGCTTGAATTTACCGTGTGAGGACAGAGAAGCTGTCCCAGACGTGTCCTGTGTGACCATGCTGAAACCGACTTCACACAAGGAATCAAACACATAAGCTGATGCACAACATGTGGCCAAAAGTATATGGACAGCCCCTGCTCAGCAGTTTTGGGGTTTTCCCAGTTTTGTGTGGAAGCCTGTCCCGCACAGACCCCTGAGCCCTGCCCGGTCCAACGCGAGCCGGGCCTCGTCCCCGCCGTCGGTGCTGGACCTGAGCGATGGTATCAGATCCATCAAATCCACCTGCAGCAGGTGAGCGTGTGCCGCGCTGAGAGAGCAGCACGACGACCGTGTCACCATCAGGTTACAGTGTGTAGTGTGTGCAGTTTGTAGTGTTAGTGTTCATTAACACAGTGTGTCTTCATGTCTCTCACCCCCCTCACCCCCCCTCACCCCTCAACTCCCGCTTCCCTCCCACAGCTTCATTAGCACTGAGAGAGAGACACTGTAGTTTTACTGATGTTAGAAACTCCAGCAAGTTGCATCAGGCTGAACACACACACACACACACACACACACACACACACACACACACACACACACACACACACACACAGTGATGAGGTCATGTCGGGAAAACCAGGCCATCCTAATACACACTATTTTCACTCTGAGTGTGTGTGTGTGTGTGTGTGATGTTATTATAGCGCTTAGTGCTACAAAACGAGGGAATGAAGACAGGACAGGAAGTTCTCAGACCTTTAGTCTGTGTGTGTGTGTGTGTGAGTGTGTGTGTGAGTGTGTGTGAGTGTGTGTGTCTGTGTGTGTGTGTGTGTCTCCCCTCGCTGCTCTCTGCTCGTCTCCGTGGCTTCAGGCTGCTGTAGTGTGATGAATCGAGCGTACCTTTGGGGATCAGTGCATCTTCTTCCTCTCTCCTCCTCCTCTCTTTCGTCTTCTGTTCCCTCCATCCTCTTGTCTTGACACTTTTGGGCAAATCGCAGTGTAACCGTGATGCAACACGCTGAAAACAGTGGACGTTGCACAAAAAGTCGGGGGGAAGATTTGGGTCATCGGGGGAAAAAAGGAGTCGAACCTTTTGATTAAAGTTTGGGAACGTGAATTCGTGTTACATGCAAAGAACACAGGAGCTGCTGCTGGTGTGTTGAGCCGTGATTGGTGTGTTACTGAAGCCGTTTGTGCGGCTGCATGGGACGAGGTGTGAAGCGTCCTGTAGCCCGGCCAGCCTGTGAGGTTTGGTCTCCTGGTCTGTGCCGGGATCAGCTGCACTCTGCGGGAAAACATCGGCCTCTGAGGGAGCAGCGGCTCGGTTTATTTGGCCCTCAGGTTATCACACTGTGTGTTTGTAGCGTCTGAATCATGCATGAATGCTAAACAACTGCTGCATTATACATGAAACATTCACATGCATATTTTACAGCGGAGCAACACCCCAGCATGTTGGGAGATCCTCTTCATGTTCAGATGGATCTCTGCTTCATCTCCGTGTCCAGGACAGAGATGAGTCCAGTGTGTGTGTGTGTGTGTGTGCGCACTGACAGCTGGCTCACAGCAGCTTCCTGCTGCTCAGAGAGATCAGATACGTTTCCAATCATGTGATAAATATATGAAATCAATAATTATTGATAAATGATAAGTATCAGCCATCAGAGCACAGCTGAACAGAGGGGGACTGAGAGACACGATGTCCTCTGAACGTGGCAGAGAGCCGATCAGGTTCATTCTCTGCAGGACACCTGTGATTTCCTGCTCAGGAGCTGTGTGTATGGTGTGAGACAAACTCTCAGGGCGTGGTGTGTGAGGTGACAGGGACACCCTGTCTTTGTCCCTCGTGTGTTTGCCGTCCACAGGGCTCAGAGAGCTTTGGTGTTGCTTTCACTCTGCTGCTTCATGTGGATTTAGACGGAAACAAAGATTTTATCTTCCACAGGAAATGTTTGTTTCCTCTCTCTGCCAAAATAAAAGCCGTCCATCTTCAGCTGTTACATCCTGCAGGACACAGCAGATCTCTCCACTCACACCTGGACAGGTGTTTGACTGAGGGAGATCTTGGGCGGGTTGTGCCTTTACGCTGACATTCACAGTGTGACTGGAACAAACAGCAGTAAACAGCAGGGATGTCCCACAGCACAGTGCAGCTGTGTTTGTCTTCAGCCTCTGTCCAACATCTGCATCATGACTGTCAGGGTCTGAGGGCGAGAGAGGTGCAGGCAGAATGGGAGAGAGAGCAGCAGCATGCTGTGTGTTTCTTTGTGTGTCTGTGTGTGTGATGTTGTGTGAGTGGAGTGGACAGGCAGCTGATGTCGTGTCTCCTGACTGTGACATGTCTCAGGTGTCTTTCTGTCCACCTGCACAGTCACAGCTTTCACAGCTTCGTTCTCTGAAGCGTCAGCTTCGCGTGTCTGCTGTGCTGCGATGGTGTGCATGTTGGTTCTAACACGTTAATGACTCCGTGGTGTTTGCGTGATGTGGGCTGTTTCAGAGAAGATGAAAGCAGGAAGCGTGACCCACGCCGTGGCTCCTCAGAAAGCCTCTCTGCCTTTTTCTGATCAAAGTGGTTTTTCACATGAAGGAAAAGGAATCGTTGACGGAACAACCTGCTCATTTGCATGTAATGTTTGTGCGGTCCGTCACGTTTCTGTGTGGAAGAGTGGAAGTGCTCCGACAGAAGCGTCTTCAGCCGCAGCCGCCGCACACAGAAAAGTGATTTTCAAAATAAATTGCAGGGCTCAGAGGAAATTAGAGAAGCAGAGACAAGAAAATGAGGAGAGAGCGGAGAGATGACAGAGGATGGATATTAACATGAAGAGAGAAATAAAAGAGACGTTTTCCTCCATCAGTCAGCTCAGAGAGCCGCCGCTGCCGCTCGCACAGTGAAGAAAACCTCACCTGCATCATCAGGTCAGAGGTCACACCAGCTCGTGAGCAGCAGATGCTTCCGTTCTCTCCGGTTCTCTGTTCTTTGTATGAGAGCAGAGACCTGGCATTTCGTCTGTCTCACGACCAGGGTGAGTAGAGAGGTCAGAGGTCACAGGGTCAGGAGAGTGCTGGTGTGGTCTGAGTCCACTTTGAACCTCGACCTAAAAAACAGCAGAAAACACGTTAAAGTGAATCTCAGTGAAGCTCCTGTTCTCGGACACGAGGACAATAGTCAAACCATATTTATTGTCTCTCTGGGGACAGCTGGTCGACGTCCTGCTGTGAAGACGGGGGACAGTGCTTCAGTTTCTGTGGGAGTTGTGTGAAAATTCACAGCCGAGGTGTGAACGTTGGTACGAAAAGTTTTCACAGCAGTTCGACTTTCTCCGTCCTCTGCTTGGTGAGATCTGGAGTAAAATCTGAGGTCTGTTATGATGGATGTGCGTCCGTGTGTGGGGTCGGGCTGTGTTATTGATCAGTGAACCGATCATCTGTGGAGAGCTCCTGATCGGTCGTTTACATCCCCGTGTTCCTTTAAACATCCAGGGTTTGATCAACTTTCAGCTTCAGGAACTGAACTTTCATGTTTTCACCACGTCAGGCGTCGACAGCTGTAAAATTCACCGGAGCAGCTGAATCTTTACGGACGTCAGGCCCAGATATTCAGGCTCGTCCGCGCTGACTCGTCTGATGATCAGCAGCCGTGTTGTGTTTTACCTGCAGCGTGGATCTGCCTCAGAGGCTGTGATGGTCGGGAGCTCGGGGGGAGATGGAGGGACAGATCTGGGAGGATTGTTTGTTCTTCAGGGCATCGTTTGTTCCTCCTCTTCCTCCCCCTTCCTCCCTCCTCCCTCCTCCTAAATCTCACCTCTTCTTGCCTTCGGATCTGTTGTCTCTTGTTTTTGTGTCTTGTTTCTGACGGTGAACTGTTTTTTTCTCTCAGCCCCTTTTTCCCTTTTGGTTTGAGCCAAACTCAGCGTGGGTTTATGGACGGACATGTTGCTGTGAGGGTCCAACAGTTTGTCCCAGACAAAAAATAAATGGTGGTGACGGAGTCCGGCTCATGTTGAAGCGGGTTGGGGTCAGGGATCTGTGTGGTACGGCCTACGTCTGCGGGACGGCCTACGTCTGCGGGACGGCCTACGTCTGCGGGACGGCCTACGTCTGCCACAGGAAGCTGGAAAAAGCGCAGCCTGCTGAGCAGTTTGGCGTCAGCGCTTCACGTTCAGAGCGGAACACGTTTAATATTCCTCTGTTCTGCTCGGTCAGCAGCTTCTGCTTCCCTCAGTTCAGAGGAACACATCAGGGCGGCCATGTTGATCAGCTGCTCGTCCGCGGCGTCCTCCCCGGTGTCTCCAGCTGCTGATGAAAGATGCAGACTCTGCGCTGAAGGAGAAGCGATTTTTTCCTGAGCTTCAGGAATGTGAAACATTCAGCTTCGTGACGCCGCGCCGTCGTTCTGCTCTTCGTCAGCGAGCTCGCCACCTGAGATTTGTTTCAACATGTTTTCTTGGCTCGATGTCGAGTGTTTCAGGAATGTGGGAGCAAACCCATTAATCTGACCCGTGTGTGTGTGTGTGTGTGTGAGTGTGTGTGTGTGTGTGTGTGAGTGTGTGTGTGTGTGTGTTGGCTGACCTCCACGCTACCAGGATCTACCCGCTGCCAAACATGTGCAGGGCGGCTGCAGTGCATTTCACACTCAAGCTGTGTGTGTGTCTCAGCGTGTGTGTGTGTGTGTGTGTGTGTGTCTGTGTAAGCTCTCTGCTCCCGTTGTTTGTCGGCTCATCTTCTTCTTTTTGTCGTATCTTTATCCATTTTATCCGGAAGGTTCATCCAGTGACCTTTGTTTCAGTCGCTCTAACACACACACACACACACATACACACACACACACACACACAGAACAATGTGTGGATTAGCCTAAATCCTGTGTGTGTGTTAATGAGCAGCAGATTTACCTGTTGTTGCTGCAGGAGACAGAGCAGTGTGTGTGTGTGTGTGTGTGTGTGTGTGTGTGTGTGTGTGTGTGTGAGCCGAGGGTTAAAGACTCTTTACACTGTGTGTTTGTTGCACCTGTGATTCTCCTCTTTGTGCGTCTGTCGTTTCTTTGTGTTGCTGCGGTGAGGACAGGAAGTGATCCTGTTTTCTTTTATTTTGAAGATATCAGATTGTTAGGTCGCTGATCTGCGTAGCTAACCAGCTAACTGTGCCGTTAGCGCAGTGTGAACACAGCTAACTGGGACGCAGCAGCAGAGTAAAGGTGAGAGACGTCACCTGCACGATGACACATCTACCTGCTGAGACGTCCTCTCTGTGAATGAAGCTTCAGTTAGCTCTGTGTTCACAGGCTGAGACGTTTACACACTCATTAACACTCCTCACGTCCTCACAGCTCGTCCTCACAGCTCGTCCTCACAGCTTGTCCTCTCAGCTCGTCTTCACGCTGTCTTTAATTCAGCTGCGTCTTCTGCTTCATTCGAGGACTCATCATAACCGTCTGTGCAGAAATGTGTGATGATGCTGAAGGTCAGCCGTCAGAGCTGAAGCTGCGGTGCGTGTGCGGTGCGTGTGCGGTGCTGTGCGTGTGCGGTGCGTGTGCTGTGCGGTGCGTGTGCTGTGCGTGTGCGGTGCGTGTGCGGTGCGTGTGCGGTGCGTGTCCTAACCTGCTGAGGGTTTAGCAGTGGTACAGTAAATCTGCATGAGGTGACAGATGTGCCAGTTTTCCTGCAGGAAGCAGCAGCAGATTTACACGTATGAACCCGGGGAGGCTGCGGCGTGTGAGCGTGAAGCAGGACGAGCTCTGCCGGATGCTCGCAGCGTTTCGTGCTGTGGATTAGCTTCACTCTGCTGCAGCCTGCGTCGGCGCCGATGCTAATATATGTGTTTGATTTCCATTTGAACAAACAGTGTGACAGGGAGGCTCCTCGATTCACCCATTCACTCATTCACCCATTGACTCACTGGAAATCAGCTGTTTAAATCACATCCCGTCCTGTAACATTTACATCAAAGCAGTGATAAAATGTGGTGTTTGTCTGGGAACTCGTCCCCAAACTGTTCAGAAATCTGCTGTGAGTGAAACGTTCTTCGTGCCGTGGCTGTTTCAGACGCAGAGGGTCGGCGAGGCTCCGGCTGCAGCAGCGTTTCCTCTGCTGCTCGCCGGCAATCAAATCACAATCAAATCTCATTCAACCAACACGTTTGCATGAAGCAGGAATTTGACTGCAGCTCTGTCTGGGCCTGCGTCGCCTCTGTACGCACATCTGTTCCCCACACACACAGACACGCACACACACGCACACACACACACACACACACCCTTCATGCTGCTGCGTCTCTTTCTTTCATGATTTTCTTTCCTTCCCTTTTCTTTCTGTTTTTTTTATTTCTAATTTCTCCCCTGCTGCCCGCCTTCCTCCCTCCGAAGCTGTTTTCGGCTCATTTGCTCGAACCTGCAGGCCGCCGTCAGCCATAACTCAGCCGTCCTCCTCGCCACCCAAAGGCTCACAGACTCGCTTCTATTTTATTTTCCACTGACAGCTGCGGCAGACCTCTGCAGCGATATGACTGATAAGAGTTTTTCCGTGATGGTTGGTGAGCTTTGAAGCTCCGAGCCCCGCCGTCCGTGTCTGAGCCGCTCGATACCCCGTAGACCTCACCGCCGCCTCAGGAGGACCAGAGAAGTGTGGAGAGCAGGGAGTGAGTCACTTATCTGGCCTGCAGTTAGATAATAGCTTCATTTGCACCAGTAATGATGGAGGCTCTTCATTCTGTGCTCGGCTCTGATGAGTGGCTCGCCGCCGGCGTTCCTGTGATGTAGGGTTCAGTTTCAGCGTGACGGCGGTCTCCACTCATCTGCTGCTCCATCCCTCACTTCTCCGGCGGCCATCATCAGTGGAGGGGACGCTGTGGGTAGCTTGGTTAGATTTCTGTCTGTGTAAAGCTCCATGTTTCAGTAAAACACACAGAACGACCACGTTAAAGAAACTTCCACAGTCTTTCAAATAAATACGTTAAAGTGAAGATGAGCTTCACATCCACAGCTTTTTCCGATTCTGAATTTAAATGTTTGACTGGGCTCAACACGCTGGTCTCCAGTGGACTCTGCGGGTCCTGCAGGTCCTGCAGGTCCTCTGTGAGACCCTGAAACCCCTCAGCCCTGCTTCCTGCAGCAGATAATCCCGGCCTCCGCCTCGGTGGCCACGTGCTCCTCGGTGAAGCAGAAGAAAAGATTTTCTCTGAAAGGAGGAACGTTGGTGGAGCGAGTGAATGAAAGGAGGTCGACAGAATTAGATTGAGTCTCAGTGTGAAGTTTCTCCTCTCAGTGGTTGAAAGCTCGGGCAGCTCAAACCAATCAGAAAGTCAACAGGAAGCTGTGAGAGAGCACGCGTGTGTGTGTGTGTGTGCGTGTGTGTGTGTGTGTGTGTGTGTGTGTGTGTGTGTGTGTGCTAACTTTACAAGATGCTAATAGAGACAAATAGATGTGGTTTGGTTTGGTCTGGTTTCAGACTGAGGCTGCAGGATGTTAATGAGCCGACCCTGTTCAATCTGTGTGTTCACATGTCAGAGCTGCGCTGCAGGGGCTGCTGGGTAATGGCGTGTAGCGCCTCTGTGTGTCGGCTGTGATTTAAATGTGAAGCTTCCAGTGACTCAGTATTCTGCAGTGACACACAGATCGTGGAGAGTAATGGAGCGGCAGCAGCACCGACTCTCCTGTGCGCTCTGAGGTTCCAGTGGCTGCTGCTGGATTCAGCCGCCAAGCACAAACATTCGTTAACCACAAACGATAACGAAGTGAATCGGTAATCAGCGTGGACGTCCAGGTTTACGAGCGGACAGGACGGGGCTCAGGACACAGACACTGATCAGGTTTGTCTCCGAGCAGCTGCTGAACATGGAGCAGCATTTAGCAGCTGAAGAGCCAGAAGTTTCCCTCAGGAGCTGGTGGAGACCAAACACGGAGCTAAAGGAGATGGAGCACTGGACTCAGAGTCCTCAGGTGGACTCAGAGACTCAGAGTCCTCAGGTGGACTCAGAGACTCAGTCCTCAGGTGGACTCAGAGACTCAGAGTCCTCAGGTGGACTCAGAGACTCAGAGTCCTCAGGTGGACTCAGAGACTCAGTCCTCAGGTGGACTCAGAGACCGCTCCAGATGAAGGATCATGTTCATGTGGAAATAAAAAAACAGTTTCAGTCTCTGTCACCTTCTTACCTTTAACTATTAAGTATTGGAGAGTGAAGCCAATGTGTCCCACACCGTCCGTGGTTTGTTCCCATCAGGCTCAGTCGGTCTCACATGGTCTCGGTTGGTCTTTAGGTCTCAGCCAACGGCCGACCACTCAGAGTAAGAGCCCAGAATCCTGTCTTCAGTGTTGGTGAAGCTGTTTGAAGAAAAGTTCCTTTGTATGTTTCGGTTTCTGGTTTTGATAGAAACAGAGTTGAGACTCGTCCGTGCTCCTTCGGGTTTCCTCCGCCTCCTGTCGGGTTGGACAGGAACAGGAACAGTAATTTGTCTCAGACTCGGCTCTGTGTGAGACACCGTCTGAAGACAAGTGAAACCGCCTCAGGCTGTCGCTCTGAAGCAAACTGTTAAATTTTAGTTTCCCAATTAAGCAGCTAATTAGAGCTGAGATGTGAAGCAAGCGTCTGCTTCTGGGTGGAGAAATATATCGCAAGCAACGTGAAATTAGTGAAATGCAGGAAACAAATGAGAGGATTATGGGGGAA
Source organism: Toxotes jaculatrix (assembly GCF_017976425.1). Classification (NCBI taxonomy): domain Eukaryota; kingdom Metazoa; phylum Chordata; class Actinopteri; family Toxotidae; genus Toxotes; species Toxotes jaculatrix. Next base: position 754,730 of record NC_054406.1, read on the forward strand.
ATGAGACAGCGTGTCGTCCCCGCTCTGCATCTGCATGTGAGCTGCTGCGTCTCCTGTCTCACACATGATTTTACGTCTTCTCCTTCAGTCTGTTTTAATCCCGTCCTCTCTCTGTTAGCTCAGTTTTATGATGTTTCACCAGCAATAAACTTCAAATTGTTTCCCATCGAGTTTTCGGTTTTGACTCTGTTTAACCACTGAGCCATTTCAGCTTCAGGCCCGAGTCCTGAGCGACAGCGTTGTTTGATTCTCTGCTCGACTCCGTGAATTT
>NC_054406.1:757500-762500 GCF_017976425.1 Toxotes jaculatrix
CAGACACACAGACACACACACGGACAGACACAGACACACACAGACAGACAGACACACACAGACACACACACGGACAGACACAGACACACACGGACAGACACACAGACACACACAGACAGACAGACACAGACATCACGTGGTTGTTTCCTTCTTTTTATCTACACTCCAAATTGCTGTTTTTGAACTGGACGGAAAAACAAACGTTTTCACCAAAGGATGAAAAAGGAAATTGGATGTAATGAGAATTTCTCGTCTTGGTCTTGGTGAAGGTTTTTTCCTTCACTGCGTTTCCTCTGACAGTCTTTACACTTTTCTCTCTGTGAATCTGATTTAGTCAAAGTTTCATGTTGAGATTTCTGTTGAATTAAGATAAAAAGCAGAACAGACACTGAAGCAGGAAAATCTGTCTCCGTCTGAATTTAGACTTTTCTTTACATGTTAAACAAAAAAGGGACAAAATAAAGTTGGTCCACGTTTCCAGCGCCTCGACCTGAAACCTGTGAGACGCTCTGAAACAGGAAGCGTCGTGACGTCGGACCAATAACAGCTCGTGGCGTCTGAATGAAAAGCTCGTTGCTGCTGATTGACTCATCACTTCACTCGTCTTCACGCTGCTGACTCGTGATCTCATCAGGCCTGAGAACGTGTTTCCGCATAAATTTACACTGAACCAAAAACAAGAAACAGGCGTCTGCGATCCAGGAAGAGGAATCAGAGTTCACGTGATCAGCGGCGACGGGTCGGGCCGGGACGGCTCCGCTCACATGGCAACGCTTGCTAATCAGCGCATCAATTAACTGGTTTAACGAGCTCATTAACATAAAAGGTTGTGAGTGATGCATCATCAGGTGCTTCAGGTTTCTGTCGCTCCTCATAAACACAGATAATAGGACACTTCATATGATAATAGCTGATAATGTATGACACCTGAGAGACGGTGTGTGTCTGTGCGCTCGTCTTTTCTGTCTCTGTGAGGACCTGGTTCAGGTTTAAAGCTGAAAATACAGCTGGAAGGTGAGGACGTGTGTCCGAAGGGGAGGACATTTCTTCCTGTGTGGACTTTTCTGGAAAGTCAGATTTGTTCATTTGTTTTTTGTTTTCACACTATTTTTTTTTATTGTTTTATTGTTTTTATTAGAGTGTAGTTTTTTAACGGTAACGGTGGCATCATCAGAGCGTCTGGTCAGATTAAAGAGACATTCATCATTAACTTCCCACGACTCCACTTCCTGTCCTCGTGTTTCAAAGTGTTCCTGTCGGGGGCAGACAGGAAGTGGCGGTTCAGTCTGTACCTGAAACGGTGACGATAATGAAAGTGCGTGTGTCGGCTCCTTCTCCTTCGCAGGCTGAGGATGGAGTTTGACAGGAGCAGCGTCTCCTCGTCTTTACAGCGACCCGCCTGCTATTTTTACAGCGGCTCGTCAGACGCCCGCTGAGAGCAGCTTTGATATCTGCCTCCTCTCAACACTTTTATTTTATTCCTCCCTGCTCACGATCGCTGCCTGTTTCATCTCTGTGTGAAATGTTCTTTGTTGGAGCGACAGCAGAGAAGTGTGAGACGAGCAGAAATTAAAATGTTCCCGGCTTTTTGCCGACGCAGTGTTTGGATAATATTCCCGATCGTGTAAAAGTCGCAGCATCTCAGTTTTTTGTTTTTTTTTGGTTTTTAGGATCCTTTGACTTTCAGATCAGGTTTGAGGTACGTAAAAAATCTTTTTATTTTCCAACTGAGAACTTTCGCTTCGGGAAAATGAAACTTGTCCTGAGACGCTCAGAGGTCAGAGGTCAGTCAGGAAACCTGTGTGACTCAGCTGTTCAGAGCTGATGGAAACAGCTGGACTTCAGCTGCGGTCAGATCGGATGAGGCGATGGCACTAAGACACTGTGACAGTGAGGACGTGAGACATGTGACGCCTCGGCCGAGTGGAATCACAGACTCGTGGAGCTGTGATGTGTGTTCTCCTCTGTTGTTGTGATATTTGGGTCACATCACACGCTGTCTGTCTGTCTGTCTGTCTGTCTGTCGCGTGTCTGTCTGTCTGTCTGTTGCGTGTCTGTCTGTCTGTCGGCCGGTTTCTCCTTCGCTAACACGGAGTGTTTATCTGTGTCTGTCTCTGTCAGTCAGTCTGTCTGTTCTGCTGTTAGCACCACAAAGTGCTCTCTTTCTGTCACAGTGCTTCAGAATGGCTTCTGGATAATTAGACCTCTCCCTCCCTCCCCCTCCCTCCCCCTCCCTCCCCCTTCATATTAAAGACAGATGAGTGTGATGAGCTGCAGCTTCTGTCTCTTTCTTCTCTTCATGTCAGTTTTCGAATGGCTCTGCTCTGAAAACGTCGTATTGTGATTAGATGTTTGTGTCTTGGCTCCATTATGTCACATGTTGTGTTAATCAGCATCTGAAGAGACAGAGTGAAGAGAAGCTGCAGTAGAGACAGTAGAAATCCCGTCCTGCTGTCTCAGCCTGTGCAGAGCCGTGACCTGAAGTGATGATTTAAAGACGGTGACACGCCTGCGTGTGGAAAATCACACGGGCTGAAGAAAACACGTGAACGGGCCAAAGTTGAAAACACGACTGATGCAAGCGTTAGCCAGTGAGGGGAGATCAGTGTGTGGAGCGTGGTGTCTCCAGGTTATAGCCACGTCCGGCTGTTAGTCAGCTCCTTCAGTAAAAAGCTGAAAATTGAAATTTCAACACGTTTTAATGAACTTTTAGTGAATAAATATTAAAAGGACTCAGAGTCACCAATAATTAAAGAAACATTAACCAACACAGACGAGTGAAATTAGTTAATGGAATCACTTTGTTCTGCTTTGCTTCATTGTTCAGCAGCGTGTGGAGCACAAACCATTCATTTTGATATCAGTGAAGTGAAGAAGTGTCTGAAACGGGCTCGTAGGAGTTGGTGTGAAACGGAGCCGATCGGCGGTTTCTGGGCCGTTTGGTGACTCCTGGCCTGTCAGAGGGAGGTGCTGCTTGGCATCGGCTCCTCCGTCGTACTGACGCAGGACGGGACGAGGACACGTCCAAGAAGAAGAGACTGAAACCGAGGCAGCATTTGGTGTTTTGGTTGCAGAGGAGTGTTTTTATTTGGCAGCGTGAACAGTGAGATTTAAAGCTGTCAGTTTTATCTGTCGGCGGAGTTTGAGCCAGGAGGTTCAGCTGTAGGAGTACGATGAATCAGAAGACAAACCTCCACTGAGGAGGAAATGCTCGGAAAACTACCAGAGGAGTTTTCAGACCGAAGCTCGAGCTGAAACAACGATGGGTCGGTTCGAAGCTGACGTGAAAACCATCAGGACAGGCAGCACCGAACATCATGGACAGACATGATCTCTGATCCTCGTCTACATCAGCTTCAGTGTCGCTGTGATTTCTCTTCTTTGCTGGATTCATTGTTTTTCTGAGAGTAGATGTAAGAGTCAGGTCTCCATTAGATACCAGGGTCGTCACTGCCCTCCCCCCTCCTCCCCCCTCTCAGGTCAGGGATTAAGACCGTTAAGTCGGGGGGTGGGGGGGGGGGGGGGTATCTATCTCAGTCCTGCTGAAGGCCAGAAGCTTCTGTGCACAGTGAAACACCAAAGCAGAGGCAGAGACGCAGCCTCAGCTGTGTGTGTGTGTGTGTGTCCATCATAAATACATCATCAGCTTCATCTGCCTACAAAGCTAAACAGGCCTGAGCTTTAGCCCGAGGCTACTGTGACTGACCGTAGGTGATCAGAGACTGGACCAGAGCGAAGCTGAAGCTCATCATTAGCTCATCATTAGCTCATCATTAGCTCGGTAAACGTTAGCCCAGGTTTTCGTTCTGGGTTTTCGAGCCTGGTGGAGATGGAGGTGGAGCCTGTCTGTGGCGGCTCTGCTGCCTCAGAGCGGGTCACTGAGAGCACAGAGGTCGTAGGTTAGTTAAAGGTTCACTGGCTGTGACTTGGTGGTTTGTTGTGTGTTGCTGCAGTCGGAGGCAGGTTGCTGGTTTGAATCCTCAGACGTGCTGTGTCACACAGACACACAGCAAACAGCCTCTGTGGATGTGGCCTCATTTCTGAGACTTTAAAAGGCTGAAGGGGTTAATCTGTGTGTGTGTGTGTTGTAGGATCTGAGTGTGTGTTTGCGTGTGTCCTAGAGCAGTCGGTGGGGGGAGGGGTGGTGGTAGAGGGGGGTGGGTGGGTGTCGGGGGGTCTGCACGTCTGTCTTTGGATTAAATCTAAATTATAAGATTCCACCTCCTCCCTGTTTCCCTCCTCTCTTTATCCCTCAGGGTGGAAAATGCTCTAAACCCTCCTGCCACCCCCCGTATGTACGCCTGTGTGTGTGTGTGTGTGTGTGTGTGTGTGTGTGTGTGTGTGTGTGCACATTATAAAATCCCCTATCCCCTCTGCAGCCAAACATCAGTAGGTGAAGTCTGCTGACATGCCAGCTGAGAACACGCTAACACTGACGTGTAGGGGACGTGTAGGAGACTTGTAGGAGACGTGTAGGAGACAGAGGCCCGTGGTGTCCTGCTGCCGTGTGCTGCTTCGTGTGAAGCTGATATTAACGAGACGGGAAAGGTGGAGCTACTGGGATTTAAAAATAATGAGCCATCCCTCCAGCAGCCTCGTGACGGCTGATCGAGTTCAGACCCAAAACCTCTGAGTCAATGGGACAAATGAAGTGACATGTTTGTCCCTGACTGATGCCGTAGATGTGGACCAGCCTGCGTCCCACAGGTTACAGGACTATACATCTGAACTACAACAGTTGAAACCACCACGGTCCTGGTTCTGGTTCACGGCACCTGGTTCAGGTCAGGGACAGATCCTGGTCTGGTTTAATACAGAAACACTGAACCTGCAGAGGTTAGAGAGAGCGCACAGACAGACAGAGCACAGAGACGAGTGTCCAGGTTTCCCACCACAGTAAATCTGTGTGTGTGTCCCAGTTTGGCCTGTTTTTCACCCTGAAAGTTTAGACCTCCGTCTCAGTCTTTGACCTCATTTCTTCAAAAACGAAAACCCTCCGT
>NC_054406.1:767500-775000 GCF_017976425.1 Toxotes jaculatrix
TGAGACCAGGTTCATGTCCAGAGTCCCGTCTGTGGTTCAGACAAACAAAGCTGTTTTTCTGTATTAAACCAGACCAGGATCTGTAACGGCCACTTCCTCCTCACACGCTGAGCTTCAAATCAGCTGCTGGCAGAGAACAAGTGTTTTACACATTTTTAAAGACATTTTATTTTGAAAAGTCTGTTTTAGGACCGAGGCCGTGTGTCTCACATTGATCTGTTTGTCAGACTGGTCCCTGCAGGACTGCTCTCAGTCAACTGTTCATGTTCACGTTAGAAAATTCAGATTTACATTCACAGAGTTGAGACACTTGGACGTTGGACGTCTGTGTCCTTCCTGCTTCTGTGTTTAGTTTGGTGAGCGGCTCCTCAGGCTCTATCTGCTGTTCACACGTTCATTTAATAAAGTGGATAAAACAGAAAAAGGTCTTCAGAGACTTTCGAGTAAATACGCTGTGAAGGAAAAGTTTGTTCCAGAGAAGAAGGGAAGTGGGCCCACAGCGAGCCGAGCTGCGATTAGCCCGAGATGTTAGAGGCTGCTTCTTCAAAGGAAACACACACACACACACACACTTCATCTGCATGAGCCCAGTTTTAATCAGGTGTGTGTGTGTGTGTGTGTTGACTTTCTGTCCTTCATTTACCCATCATTCATTTGGAGCAGCCATGGGGGATTGTGGGTAGATCTGATTGGTGCTTATCTAATTTGGCGGCTGGAGGGGGGATTAGTGTAACACACACACACACACACACACACACACACACACACACAGGCTCATTCTTCTGTTTCCTTTTTTCCTCCGGACGTTTTCTTTCTGCTCGAGGGAGAATTTTATTCTCGTTAAACGTTTTAGAAACGAAGATTTCGGCAGAAATCAGTTCTGTGTCTGCGGCTCTGGAATCTGTGGACGCAGATTTGTGGCCAAACGAAGGACAAAACATTTTAGGAAAACTTTTGAATAAAATTTTGAATTAGAGCTGAAAGGATTAGCTGGTCGATTGATGAACTGATCAACAGAAAGTTAATCAGTGATGATTGTGATCAGTCGGTCGGAGCAGCTTTTCTGTTTCTCTCTTTTATATTTGTGAAGATTTTTGGCTGTTGATCAGAAAACAAAGGACATCTGCAGACGAGTCTCTGTCTGTCCATGTCTGTCTCTGTGTCTGTCTCTCTCTGTCCCCCCAGTCTCCATCATTAATTGTCTGTCTGATGTGGCTATTTATCTGAAATGAGGCAGCAAAAACCACATGACAGGCCATCAACACACACACACACACACACACACACACACACACACACTCACACACACACACACACACACACACACACACACTCACACACACACTCACTCACACACACACACACACACACACACACACACACACACACACACCCACACACACACACTCACTCACACACACACACACCCACACACACACTCACTCACACACTCACTCACACACACACACACCCACACACACACTCCATGTTGCTCTGAACTGAAAAGCGTGACGTCGTGAACACGTGAGCAGGAGTTCAGTCCTTTGAGACGTCCAGGTGTGCACAGGCATGCTGGGAAAAAAACAGATGAGAAAGCAGGTTACATTTACCAGCTGGTGTCGACGTTGAGCCAAACGGGGCCTCCAGGGGCCAAACTGGGCCCTCAGGGGCCAAAGCAGCTGAGAGACGTTTGAACTCACGGACAGCAGAATCAGATTGTTCACGTTTAAACACCACGGGCTCTGACATCCATTATTAAACCTGCAACGCTGCTCCTACTGTTTAACTACTGTTTGAATCACACATGCAAAGTGGATTTTGTTGTTCGCAGGAAACTGAGACGAACATCTGCTCAGAGGAAGTGAGAGTGAGCGAGCTGTGGAGCCGGAGCTCGATCTGCCGCTGAGGTTGGATCGTTGGCGGTGACGGAGCAGGAAATGAGCTCCCGTTCCTCCAAAATAAAAGAGTCAGACAGGAAACAGCAGCAAACCGAGCAGAGAATCGATGCTTTGTTTGCTTTGGTTTATTGACAACACGAAGGAAAACAAATTCTCCGTCCTGCTGAATGTTTCATAAAGCTGGAGACAGTCTCTGACCCGAGCACTGAGATGAGAAACAAAAAGGAAAATACATTTACATTTATCTCCAGACACAGTTTCCACACAGGAAAAACAGAAAACGCTAAATATTTTATTCTACTTTTACTCTGCAGTTAATCAGTTAATCGTTTGTCTGATGAAATGAGTGACGGCTTCAGATCACATGTTTTATCAGGCGCAGTGTTCAGGTCACATGATCAGATCACATGACACAGAATCACTGAGCTGGAAAACGGCGTGTCTCTGTAAACAGGAAGTCAGACTGTCCTCCACAGACCGCTTCCCTCGAGTCCTCACCTGTCCACACCGAGCTCCAGTTTCCTGTTCTCCATTTCTGCGTTTGTTGTTGTTGTTTTTCTCTCCATTTACTTTATTTTCATTTTGTTGTCTCGTTCTCTGGCCCCTCCTCTTTCCTCTCCTTTCCTCCTTGACTTCCTTCCTTCCTTCCTTCCTTCCTTCCCTTTTTTGGTTTGTTTCCTTCACATCCATCATTCATCATTTCAACTCTTTTCAGGCAACAGATCATCAGCATAAAGGCCTCTCACTCACACACACACGCACGCACACGCACACACACACACACACGCACACACGCACACGCACACACACACGCACGCACACACACACACGCACACACACACACACACCTTCAGTCATAGCTGCTGTATCTGAGTGTTTTAGTGTTGTAGCTGTCAGAGAGACATTCAGCTCTGACAGCCTCCAGAAACACCAGCTGCATATATTTAAAGCTCCTCTGTGTGTGTGTGTGTGTGTGTGTGTGTGTGTGTGTGTGTGTGTGTGTGTTTTAGTCATACAGTTTAGACACACACACTCACACACTCAGCATGTCCGTCCTGTCTCTGAAGGCTCCAGACTCAGGACCTCTGCAAGCTTGGAGCTGTCAGTCAGCCTGTTTGCGTGTCCTCTGTGTGTGTGTGTGTGTGTGTGTGTGTGTGTGTGTGTGTGTATCCTCTGTGTGTGTGTGTGTGTGAGTGTGTGTGTGTGTGTGTGTGTGTGTGTGTATCCTCTGTGTGTGTGTGTGTGTGTGTATCCTCTGTGTGTGTGTGTGTGTGTGTATCCTCTGTGTGTGTGTGTGTGTGTGTGTGTGTGTGTGTGTGTGTGTGTGTGTGTGTGTGTGTGTGTGTGTGTATCCTCTGTGTGTGTGTGTGTGTATCCTCTGTGTGTGTGTGTGTGTGACAGTTTGAGGCTGTATTCACACTTAAACTCTGCTCAGTCTCTGTGTGTTGACCTGTTTTTATAAATAGCAGCAGTGGTTTGTGTTGGTGCTGCTGTTCAGGTGTTTAGAGCCTAAACTGTTTCCTGACGTTTGTCCCGTGAGTTTGACTGTCCACTCTGTCCTGCATCAGCAGCTCTGTCCTCATTTTAACCGTCTGCAGCCTCGCGAGGCTGAGCTGATCGTTACACACACACGGAAAACGAGCCGGACTAATGACAGATAGTGAAACAGCTTCTCTATTCTTAGATTCTTAATGTGGCAGACGTGTGAGGTTTGTCCTCAGAGGGACGAGCTGCGATGGCTGGACTTGGATCTGGATCTGAATACGGACGCCACAGGCGCCTCTGGTCCTGAATCCATAACTTGTGTCGTCCTTCCTGGACTCCAGGAAGATTAGCAGCTACTGAGACTCACTGGAGCTGAGCAGGGTTTTGTGGAGACCAGTCGCTGTCCATCACTTTTAAAACCAGGCTTTTCATTTGTTCTGCGTCTCGGCTTTAAGAAAACGTTGGAGCTGCAGTTTGAACTAATGTCTCTTCATTCAGTGTTTGACCCGTTTAAACTCAAAGCTTCTGAGAAAAATCAACTTTTGGGATCAGATGAAAAACTTCCCAGTCTTTGTCGTGGCTGCTGCAGACTGTGGCGTCTGACGGCGGCGAAGCTGCCAGCGCCGCTTCACTTCGCTGAGTTTTAACAGCTAATCTGCCAGATGGTGACTTGTACCGGAGCCGAGATGGAGAAATTCCCAGGTTAACTTGTCTGAACACGGCCCAAAACGCCGAGCCGGCAGACAGCACGCGCAGGTGGGAGGCTTTACCGCGTCCCAGCCTCAGACACCTCTGGGACACGAAAGCCAAAAAACCCTTTGTCTTCTGGTTAAACAGCGAGAAATCATCAACTGTTCAACCAAACTGTCTCCTGCAGTGATTTAAAGTCTCAGGTATCTCTGCTGTTCAGTGGATTTCACCGACTGTAGATCTGATTTTTTGAAATGAGTGACTGATCCTGACAGGACTGCATTTTTTTTTCCTAACTTAAAAGATGGCAGCCGCCTTCGTCTGCTCCCTCCAGCAGAAACACTCTGATCCTGATCTGCAGAGTTCAAATAAAACATTTAACGTTTAAGATTTTGGATTTCATGAAAGGACCTTTGGTGTTCATCCAGTTTGATCTGGTGATTGTTCAGGTTTGTTTCCTCTTTAAAGACGTCTGATGGACGCACAGGATTCAGAGACACGCTGAGACGGACGGTAAATGTCTTTGTCTCGTTTCTGTTCAGTGACAGATCAGAAGTTCTTTCTTTCAGCGTATCATAATGAAGTGAATGTGAGTCCTTCCTAACTGCGCACCGAGCTGATCTTGGATCAGGCCCAGACTGATGGACGAGGCGTCCGTCAGCCTGTCTCTGTCAGAGGACACGCTCGCAGGTCTGAGCACGCTCCTGTGATGCTCGGTCGGCCGCTGATCCTGGAGCAGATTCTGATTTGATTACGTGGTGTAGTTTTACATGTCAGTGCCAGGCTGAGTGAAAACTCACTGCACTAAGATCAGAAGAGTGAAACGATGGGACACGTTGTCCTCTGTGCTGAAACTCGATTTTAACGGTGAGCTCTTCAGTGTTGCTGATCTGAATAAAAACCTGCTGTTTGTTAAACAGCTGATTAAACTTTATTTATTTGTTTTCCACCCAGGTCACTCTCACACCGCTCTGCTTTTACAGAGCTGATCAGTTAAAGCTGATCTGAAACCCGCGGCTCACTTTGACACATGTGCAGAAGCGTGTGCTGAACGTTCCCCCTGATCCCCTCAGGGCTCCCAGCGACGCTCTAATCCCAGAGAGGGGAGACTGAGAGCGGATTAACCGCCGGGTGAGGGCCCCTGTGTGGCTGCACGCGTGTCCTGCTGTGCTGTCAGATCTCAGTAAATCTGATTTCCTGCAGGTTTAGACCGAGTGTCGCCGTCTCATCTCTGTCTCATCCCTTCATCCTTTATCCTTCCTTCCTTCTCAAAAACTTCATCCTTTTTTCTCTCCATTCAACCCTCGTCGTTCCTTCACTTCTTTTTTTCTTCGATCCCTTCCTCCCAGTTGCCACGGCAGCCACGGTATCCCAGCATGCTCCGCAGGGGGGTGGGACCGCTCAGTGGACGAGCGTCTGCTCGTGTCGTCGGCAGTGAAGCCGAACGTGAAGCCTGATAGAGAGAGAGAGAGCAGAGAGATGGAGCGATGGAGGTGGAGGCAGACGGGCTGCAGATAGAAGCGGGCAGGTCTGGACTGAAACTCAGGTGAAGCTGACAGTGCTGCTTCAGGTGCAGTAAACGTGTCCTGCTGCTCCACCTGCTCCACCTGTCAGGGCTCAGCAGCACCGTGATGAACGCTGCGTCGGTCGCAGCTCCGTCTTCAGTGCCTCGTGCTGCAGCTGAGTGTGGTTAATAAGGCAGAGCTGCTCTGTCGTGTTAACTTTACATCACACTGTGTCTGTGTGATGGACGTCCTCGGTTTGTCAGCTGTTATTTTTCTGTTATATTCTACCACCACAATCTGAGATGACACATACTTTGACAGAGGATGGTATCAGTACTGAACTGATTCAGTCCCGACTGGATCCACTGAACCAGAACCTCAGCAGGAGGAAAACCTGTTCTGACCTGAGCCGTTACAGGTCAGGTGTGCTGAGCATCGCTTTCAGAGAAACATCTGGAAACAGCCTCTGTCCCCTTCCTGCTCAGCAGCAAACAGCAGACAGACTCAGGCTCAGGCTCAGGCTCAGACTCAGGCTCAGGCTCAGACTCAGTCTCAGACTCAGTCTCAGGCTCAGACTCAGGCTCAGGCTCAGTCAGAGCAGCTGCAGAGCCTGATGCTTCCCTCAGGAGCTGGTGGAGACCAAACACGGAGCTGAAAGAGGGTTGGTCCTGTCAGCTTCAGAGGATGATGATGATGAGTCTGAATCCGTTAGAGCAGGTTCGTGGTTTCGCTGATGCTGCAGAATCACTTCCTGCTCGTGGTTCATTGGTTTGTTTGGTCACAGAAATCAGCAGTTTCTCGTCGCGTCTGTGGATCAGATGGGATGAAGAATGTTGCCGAGTCAGTGATGGAGGATTGTGGGAAGACCCTCGGCCTCTCGTGAATCGAGCAAATTGGTCTAAAACCAGATGAATGAAAACAATAATGAGCGACTGCAGCTCTGCAACGACAAAAAACAGTAATCTGCACAACACGAGCAGGAAGTCGTCTCTCCAAACAGCCCAGTGAGTCATGTTGTGGTCAAACACACACACAGTGACATTCAGTGTGTTGTCATCAGCTGATCTGTCTTTGTTAACGCTGCTGTGCAGAGCTGGAGGATCAGCTTGTTAGTCTGAAAGATGTCTCCCAGCAGGAAATGTCACACTGTGTGTGTGTGTGTGTTCAGCTGGTCCTGGTGTCAACATTCACTTTACAGTGGAGCTGTTGTGTGTCCTGCAGCTGTTGTGTGTCCTGCAGCTGTATGTGTGTCCTGCAGCTGTTGTGTGTCCTGCAGCTGTATGTGTGTCCTGCAGCTGTATGTGTGTCCTGCAGCTGTTGTGTGTCCTGCAGCTGTTGTGTGTCCTGCAGCTGTATGTGTGTGTGATTATTGTTGGTCAGATTTGTAACCTGCTCAGGGACGATCTGAGACGTTCACGTCTTCCTGACAGAGACACAGAGAGAGTTTGGAGGAAGTTTATAAAAGATAAATTCCTTCCTTCCTCTCAGTGCTGAGAAACACAGTCAGCTGATTCAGGACCTGATTCTTTATGTCCTCAGGTCAAATTTCGATCTGTGTCCAAACTGTTTGAAGCATTTTTCCTGCTGGTCCTGAGAATTCAGCCCGACAGCTTCCTGCTCACCGGCTCTGACCTCTCAGGTGAGGATTCTCCTGTCGACAGAAGCAGCAGAGACGATTCTGCAGCTTTGCTCCGGCGTATTTCAGATTCAGCCGGCCTGTCTGGGAGCCGCAGGACGGCCGACAGGGGAAAATTGGCCACTTCAGCACTGTGAAAATCAGCGGGGCCCGCTGTCAGGCCGTTATTTAAGATGATAGGATACAACCAGGCTCAGTTTAGCCCGGCGGTGTGAAGCCTCTCCTGGGCAGCGATGTGAGAGGGAATACCTGAGCTGATCTGCCAGGTGCTGTCATCTAATGTTTC
>NC_054406.1:777500-790980 GCF_017976425.1 Toxotes jaculatrix
CGCCGTGGCCGGTCTCAGGAGGACAGAGGACGGGAGGACTGTCTCTGATCCCACGTGCTGCACAAACACCATTTCAGCTTCATTTACACTGGACGTTAAAAACCCGTCAGGTGGAAAATGGTGAGATGTGAATAACTGATAGTGGGTGAAGATGAAAAACCCACGTCAGCGCCCTGTGTGGAGGGGGCGGAGCCTGAGCCGAGTCCATGGCTCTCCTGTGATTGGAGGTTATTCAGGAAGTAAAACTTTATTTATATAGTCCCAGTTGACAGAACAGTCTCACCACCAGGTGCATTCAGTGCAAACCATCTACAGAATACTGAAAAGAAAACTAATGAAGGGATGAAGGAAGAAGAGACACCAGGACAAAGGGAGGACAGAGGCTGTGATTTACAGCACATTCATCAACAGGCCGGACTAATAAGACAGAGAGGGATGGAGGGATGGAGGGATGGAGGCAAGATGAAGACACATCAGAGAGGATTTAATTAATGAAAATAAGAATCTGCTCTTTCATCAGGAGGAAAGAAACCGAAGGAAACTGGCAGAAAGCACGGAATCGATCCGCTGAGCAGAAAGAGAAGAAGAAGAAGAAGGATGAGGAAAGATGAGGAGGAGACGGACGAGGAGAGAAGGGGAATAAAGGACAGACGGAGGAAAAACAGAAGTTTAACAGGAAAAAAGATGAAAGAGGTTTGGGATCAATTCAGACACAAATCAAAAACCAACAGTTTGAAAATAAATAAACATACAACTAAATAATAATAACACTGGAAAACACCAAGAGAGGAAGGATGAGCAGAAACGAACAGGGAGAAGAACAGAAGATGGAAGAAATGAAGATTTTAATTAAAGAAAAGATTTTTAAAAATCAGGTCGGACGTAACGGAAAACGGGACGAGTGGAGGAGAAGAGCGGAGGAGGAAGACGAGTGTAATCTTCAGTCGACTTTTCATTAACGCTGGAAAAGTGAAATCGACGTGGAGGAGAGAAGAAAGGATGAAAATGATCGTCAGCAGCTTCAGGGGAAGAGAGAGGCCGAGTCTTTCATTAAAGACAGAACGAGAGAACTCAAACATGGAGGAACGAGGAGGAGGAGAAGAGGATTCCATCGTTCACCGCCTAATGAGGAGGCAGCTCGTTAGGTGGCCTTCACGTTGCCGTGGGGACAGGGACAGGAAGTGGGTGCGTTGAGGCCAGAGGGATGGACAGCAGGGGGAGACTGCTAACGAGCTCTGTTATCATCACGTCTCTGATAGGACCGATGCGGTCTGATCGATCGTGTATTGATTGCCGATCGTCAGTCAGTCCGACCTCAGTGTTCTCATTTGTGTTTCCTGTTGGATGAAGGTGATATTGATCTTCTCTGATAACAGCTGCTGTTTAACTGATCTGTCTTCACGTCTTCATCGTGTGGATCCTGCTGAACTTTGCTGGAACATGAACGTGTCGGTGTGGTCTTCCAGCTGCCAGCACCCCCCCGTCCCCCGCCCGTCTGTCCCCCGCCCGTCCGTCCCCCGTCCCCCGTCTGAACACTATGATTCACCGCTGCTTCAACACTGTTTGCTAAATATACGCTTTAAATTTTAATATCTCTGTGTTTGCTAATTATTATTTGTCACTGATGGTGTTCTTGTGAAAGCTCTGGCAGCTCGAACTCTGTGGAGCTGCCAATAAAGCTTTTAGGCTGTTTGGATTTTCAGAGATTACACAGAGTCATGGGGAGGGAAGAGACAGAGACATAAAGAAGAGGAAAACCAAGGAGGAGGGGAAGGAGACGGACGGTTAAACTCTGGGTGTGTGAGGAACCACGCGGTCCTCAGAACGAGCTCAGGCACCTGGTCCACAGGGACCCACAGAAAACTGGATACTGTGCGTCATGGAATCAGGTGTAAACAGGTTTCTCATGTTCAGTGTGAACGTCTCGTGTTGTTTATGTTTCCTGTTCTGTAAGTTTTTTTTTTTTGGTCTGATCTTCAGTGTGGATCATCCATCATCTGACCGTCTCCTCCTCCTGTTCTTGGTGCCTCTGTGCTGCTCTGCATTCTCCCATGAGCCTCCACTGTTTGATCTCGTTAGAGGAGGTTGCCTCTAATTGGACACCGCTCATCTTAATGGCTGCCATTAGCTCGTTAGGAATGGTCAGCTCATGCAAAACCTCCCGCTGCTTCCTCGCTAACGAGCGCAGCGACTGTGTCCTCGTCCACCTCGTCCACAGGGTCTGGAACAGGACGTCTGAGACTTTATGCTGAAAAACACAAACTCTGTTGTGATGTTGAAACTTTGTTTTGTGTTTATGTCGTTACAGGTCGTCTGAGGGGGTCCACCCCCGCCTCCTGACTTCCTCTCCACTTCCTGTCCTTTCAGTGCAGAGCAGCTGCAGCCTTCACCTGTCTGCAGCACAGTTTTACCCTGTAAGTGTCTTTAAAGTTCAGATGCTGAGAGTTTGTCCAACCCTAACCTAAACCTAGACCTGATTCTAACCTGAAGCCTCAGACAGGCCTTGAACTGGTCCTCACAACGATAGAGGTGTGAGTACACACACACACACTAACACACACACAGCATTGTGTCACCAGTCTGCCATGTGCAGCAGTTGCCATGGCAACCAGATGATGGGATGTCACTGAGCTGAGAAAGTGACCTTTGAGGATGAAGGGAGGGAGGAAGGTACAAAGGGAGGAAGGAAAATGAACTCGTTTGTCATGAAAAAAAAGTGAAAAAGAAAATAATCAGGCAGCAGGTAACATCCCTCCATCCTTTATCCATCCATCCATCCATCAGCTCTCTCTGGAATCTTTCTCTTCTTTTAACTGTTCTCTCTGTCTTTCATGTTTCTTACGTAAGCTTCTTTCTTTCTTTCTTTCTTTCTTTCCTGACTCACTCTCTCTCTCTTTCACCAGCTGTTTGTTCATTATTTGTTTTTCCTGTTAATTTCCTTCATCTCTCTGATTTGTTGTTGTTTCCTCTCATTCACTGTCACTGACTCATCCACACACACACACACACACACACACACACACACACACACACACACACACACACACACACACACACACACACACACACAGTGACTGACAGAGCAGATCTGATCCAGATAATCACAGATTTGGAATATTGGTTATCAATAACAGCAGATTCAGTTCAGGTGTCACGTGTTTTGTTCAGCTTTCTTCATTTATCTTAAAGACTTTTACTGTGAAAATCAGAGGAAGCAGATATGAGCTGAAGCCTGGCGAGCGTCCTCTCAGACCGCGGCAGAAAAAAGCGGATTTCAGACGGCGTGAAATCAGGATTTCACCGAGCGTGAGCCTGCAGGTCGATCGCAGCCTGGATCCGTCAGAGCTCGCTCCACGGCCTCCGCATTAAAACTGTCCACTCTGACAGAGACATGTCCTTCTCATGTTCAGGGGGTCTCTCTGTCCTGAAAGTCTGTTTGAGAATTTGTCCTTCAGTATGAGACAGACAGACACACACACACACACGGTGGGAGAGGCTGGTGGATTGCCTGTCAGGATGAAAACTGATTCCACTTTCTCAGTCTGGCACTCAGGGCGCCCATTCAAGGCCAGCAGACACACACACACACACACACGCACACACACACACACACACACACACACACAGAGGTGATGCACATGAAGGTGTGTGTGCCACAGAGCGACGCTCGGCCTGCGGCCTGGAACAGGTCGGCCTGACACGAAGCTGCAGAGGCAACAGTTCACAGATCGATATCGTTCTGGGAGGAGGTGGTCTGGGAGATGTCAGCTGGCCGATGCAGTTTCCATGTCGGCTGAAAATCTCGGGACAGATGTGACGGATGCTGCTGATTGGCTGTCAGCTGACGTGAGTCTGATGTCAGCCTGAACGAGCTGCCTGTGGTCAGGAGACCGTCACTCAGCCAGGCAGAGACCCTGTTTAGCTCATTGAGAAGACCACAGACCACCTCCTCCCTCCACCCTCCTCCCTCCTCCCTCCACCCTCCTCTCTGGGAGCTGTAAAGGACCAGTTCAGTGAATTTGCCTTCCTCCTGCCGACTTTAATCTCATTACCAGTTATCAGCCTTTGTAATAAACACCTTTGCTGCCGCTGCAGGGACCTCTCTGACACCGGCCTCATTAAAACCTGGAAGTCGTTCCAACGTTCTCCCAGTAACCGTTAATGCGACGGCACCGGAGGAGCGATCCACCGACACGGTCAGTGATTTGTGGTTTGAATTATCTGACGTGCAAACAGGAAGCGGCGGCGGGCTGATATCTGTCAATTATCTAAATTAAAGCAGCAGCAATATTTCAAAAGGACGGATGTAGTTTGTTATACAGAGGAGCAGACACTTAGTGTTTAGACTTTAATGGGACAGAAAGCTGAGGAGACAACGTCTCCACGTCTGTGCTGAAGGTTTGACGAGGTTCAGGCTCAGAACGACGGTGATCAGGGTTAAACATGATGAGAGCCACGCTCTGTGCTGAGGATCGCTCGCCCTGAGGCCTCGCCGCTCGCCCTGAGGCCTCGCCAAAACTCCGAGTCGGACCGGTTCGGCTGGACTGACACTGAGTGCAGGGAGACGGCATGTTTATACAGTGGGTTATGGCAGAAAGGGAACATCAGTGTATGTCACAGCTTCACCATTATCTAACTCCTCGTGGCACCAGCAGTCTGTTGAAGCTCTGGGGTCTCGCAGGCAGTAAAGAGTTAAACATGTTCGCTCCCACTGAAAGCAGAGTAATATTGATTAATCCTAAATGTGCAATCGATCAAACAGAGGAGGGCGGCGGCTGAAGCTGATCAGATTTATGATCGAATTTGAATTTCAGCCTTTTATATAAATCACTTCATCTCTGCAGGGACCGGAGGAAAAGTGAACTTTCAGTCTGAGCCCCGTGCGACGGATTAGTCCCGCCGTTTAAATGACTGATTGTCCCCGCCGGCAGGAAGATCATGTTCAGGCGGCAGGAAACACGCCACGACGAGGAGGAGAACAAGATGTTTCAATTATCTAAATGAGCCTGAGCTGAGTGACAGAGATCGCATCGAGCTCCTCGATTTGTTCAGTCTGAGAGTCACATTCGGTTTGTTTGCTCAGACAGAAAATCCAGATTCTTCTGAGCTTTTCCTGCACGTGAAAACTGAAGAAGGAGACGAGCTGAAACCTGTGGCACGTGTGTGGGTGAGACAGGAAACCCAGAGGGACTTCTGAAAACAACCTGAGACATTATAAAAAAGATTTAACGCACGGTTTGGATCTGACAGACGGAGGTGAAACGGGGGAAATGAGAAACCAGGCGGCTTCAGGACCCGACGCACACGAGATCAACACGAAAAAGCCCAAAAATAACGTGACGGAGACGTCACAGCCTGAGACAGAGGGTTGGAGGGAGGACAGTGTCTGTGAGACAGCTCAGCTCAGAGCGAAGCATCTTCCACCAGCGATGAACACAGACAGGAGTGGACCCTGGTCTCTGAGCAGGATCCAGGCAGAGATCACGTTTAAATGGTGACATGTGATCATAGGTGAGCAGCTGGCAGCGTCTTCATGTCTCTGCTGAGGGTCTGAGGCCTCTAATGTCCACTCTGATACAGGTCCACTCTGATACAGGACCATTCAGATCAGGGTCCAGGGGTCTCCAGGCAGACCAGACGTTTCGGGTCTGATCTTACCTGAGCCAAGCCGTTCGTGTACCTGCAGACAGGTGTCGCGCCGTGAGCTTGTCCCGTGAGTCCACTGCTCAGACGTCCAGGTGTAAATTACATTCGGGGAAATGGGACACGTCTTCAGACGAAATGTCTCGAATGAGACCTAAACAAAGCCACCTTTTCTCCAAGGTGAGCTGTGTGTGTGTGTGTGTGTGTGTGTGTTTGTCTCAGTCATGTCTCACTGAATGAGAATTGACATCAGGGCTGCTTTGGCTCCGAGGATCAAATGAATGATTAAGGGAATAAAACACACACACACACAGACACAGACACACACACACACACACACACACACAGACACACACAGACACACACACACACACACACAGACACACACAGACACACACACACACACACACACACACACAGACACACAGACACACACACACACACTCTTTAATGGGAAGCTAATGAGAGGAACCAGTTCAGAGTCTCTGCCTTCATCAGCTGATTCGTCTGTTTCCATGTTGGGATCTTGGTGCTCTGACAGCTTCCTGTCTGCAGTTTAACTTCAGTCCCGGGGCCTTCGTCACCTGTCGTGTAGTTTTACTGACGATGACTAACCTGCTAACGTCCAAAGGTCCAACAGAGTGAGGCAGAGGACGGGCGGTGGTCACTGCAGCGTTCAGAGGGTTTCATCTTACAGGGGGTGTGTGTGTGTGTGTGTGTGAGTGTGTGTGTGTGTGTGTGTGTGTGTGTTAGCTTGAAGCTCTTAGCACCCATGCACCTCCCGTTCACCTCCTCCATCACACCTCTGTAATGGAGGAGAGGAGAGTGTTAACAGGAGTTAGAGTGGTATCCTGTGCTGAAGGAAGGATGAAAGACGAGAAAGAGAAGAAGTCAAGATGAAAACTGGCAGAAAAAGACAAGAGGAGGCTAAAGTCTGTCTCTGTCTCTGACACCCCTTCTTTCTTTTTTAGTTCATTGGTAGAACAGAGAGGAGGAGGAGGAGGAGAGCTCATCACCTCTGGGACAACCTCTCCTTTTCATTTGTCACTTGGTATGACAGAACGAGGCAGGAGAGGTGAGGACGCGACAGGGAGGAGGTGATGAAAGAGGACATGAGACAGGAGCGTGTCACCTTCATGCCTCCTCCTTTTCTGCTTTGTCACTGTGTGACATAAGAGGAGGAGAGAAGAAATGAGGAGGAGGAAAGGGAGGAGAAATGGAGGGAAAACGAGTGAAGGTATTAAAGAGGAGGTTAGGACGGAAACGGTCTCTGTGCTGTCCTCTGTCTCTCACACAGACTCCAGGTCTGCTCGTCTTCGTTTCCCCCTGAACCTGCTCCCGTTAGCTTCACAGAGGAGGAGCAGAGAGAGAGTCTGCCGGGTCGCCTGGACTGACGATCCGTCCACTGTGTCCATTCTGTGCAGTGATTGATCAGGTGTCCTCAACGGTCCAAAGCAAGACAACTGCACTGGTCACCTGTGATCAGGTCCTGTCTGCAGTGAACCGGTGGACGTACAGACCATCAGCCCTCAGCGAGTCTTAGCTGTGGACGACCTGTCCCTCTCACCTCACACAGCGTCTGTGTTTACTGTCCTCACCTGAACACATGGACTGAACCATGTGACTAAATCCTCCCGGCAGCTCGTACATCCTCAGCTCTGTTTTCATGTTGTAACGTGTGTGTGTGTGTGTGATTGCAGGTTTTGCTGTGACCTGGCAGGTTAATACATACGCTAATCCCTCCTAATGTATAGGACCACACACACACACACACACACACACACACACACACACACACACACACACACACACGTACATTTTCAATTTGTTT
The DNA here is from genome assembly GCF_017976425.1 of Toxotes jaculatrix. NCBI lineage: Eukaryota > Metazoa > Chordata > Actinopteri > Toxotidae > Toxotes > Toxotes jaculatrix. The sequence goes on from NC_054406.1 coordinate 784,975, forward strand.
CTCTCTCTGTTTCCTCACAGCCGACGCCCACCATGACCTGCTGACATCACCCCCCTCCCGTCTCTCCGACAGAATGGCCCCGACTGATTGGCGGTCACCGTGGCAGCGGCCGCCACTGATGCTGCTGCTCATCCAAACTTTCCGTTTCCTGTCTGAGTCGGCGTCGACCACGCCCTTCCCCAAAGACCTGGAGCCAGTGAGCGTGGTCAGCTCGGAGCGTGAGTCGTTCCCTCTGATTGGATGATGATGATGATGATGATGATGATGATGATGATGATGATGATGATGATGGTGATGATGATGATGATGATGACGATGATGATGATGGTGGTGATGATGATGGTGGTGATGATGATGATGGTGATGATGGTGATGATGATGATGATGGTGATGATGATGATGGTGATGATGATGATGATGATGGTGATGATGATGGTGGTGATGATGATGATGGTGATGATGGTGATGATGATGATGATGGTGATGATGATGATGGTGATGATGATGATGATGATGGTGATGATGATGATGGTGATGATGGTGATGGTGGTGATGATGATGATGGTGATGATGGTGATGATGATGATGATGGTGATGATGATGATGGTGATGATGATGATGATGATGGTGATGGTGATGATGATGATGGTGATGATGGTGATGGTGGTGATGATGATGATGGTGATGATGGTGATGATGATGGTGATGATGATGACGATGATGACGATGATGATGATGATGATGATGATGATGGTGATGGTGATGATGATGATGACGATGATGATGGCTCCACAGCCTTAAGGATGTGTCCAAATAAAACAGCAATAGTTATTTAGAGAGTCCAGCTGTTGTGTGCCAGCTGTTTGTCTCCATGGTTACAGTCCTGAGACTGCCAGTAGTTAACTCAGCACATGTAAACAAAGCATGATGGGAACTGTAGTGCCAAAACTCAGAAAACACAGATGAGACAATATCCATGATGATGATCCTGTTTATCTCACATTCTGTTTTCATTGTGGTTTTTATGTCTCTGTCTCTGTCTCTGACCCTGACCCTGTCTCTGTCTCTGACCCTGTCCCTGTCTCTGTCTCTGTCTCTGACCCTGTCCCTGTCTCTGTCTCTGTCTCTGACCCTGTCCCTGTCTCTGTCTCTGACCCTGTCCCTGTCTCTGTCTCTGCAGAGTCGTACCAGTATCCGGGTTTTCAGGGTTTGCTTCAGGACAACGACACACTGCGTCTGGGCCTGGACTTCCAGAGGATGTTACGCATCAACCACATGTTGTACATCGCTGCCAGGTCCACACACACACACACACACACACACACACACGCACACACACACACACATACACACACTGACTTTGTGCTTTAAACTCCTCAGAGATCACGTGTTCGCCGTGAACCTGACGACGGCTTCAGAACAGTTCGTTCCTCAGCTGGTGAGTAAAATTAAACGATAAGCTGTTTATTTCTCAGTGGCATAAAAAGACTCGTTGGCAGGAAACAGGAAACAGCTGTTGAATTCATCCTCCAAACAACCAGAGGGCAGCATGTTACCATACAGTTACCCCCGCCCCCCCACCTGCCCCGTGTCGTACTGCTCTTTAATCATGTGGCTGAGTGCGTGGTGTTGGCGTGGAGAGCGGCGTGGAACCACCGAGCTGCAGCTGCTGCTGATGTGAGGCAGCACAAAGGACACGTTTCCTTTGATCCGCACGCGTCCTCCTCTTCAAAGAGAAAAGGTCACGGGGTGGCTCCTGACAGTAATGGGCCTCCTGGTGCATTGTGGGACGGCGGCCTCCAGCAGCTCTTTGATGTGAGCTGTTACTGTCGTTATCGCAGATCCCACCTCGGCAGCATGTCCGAGCATTTTCACTCTGTCTGCGTATTTTACTTTAAATAAAGTTTAAACTCGAGCAGTGGCTCATTTTCTCAGCTTCGCCTTCATCCTCCAGGCTTTTCACACAAAACTCCACAAAAGAAGGTTGTTTTCACCGTGTTTGTCTGTTTGTTTGTTTGTTTGTCAGAAAATTCTGTTTATATCTTGAAGTTAAAAAGAGTCAGGTCCACATGTCCACATGTCCTCAGGTCCTCAGGTGTCCTGTGTCACACCTGATCACATCCACTTCTTCCTCTTCCTGTGTTTCAGAAACTCACCTGGAAGTCCAGAGACGTCAGCAAGTGCACGGTCAGAGGGAAGAACAGCGTGAGTTTTCCCTCCATCTTTCCAACTCTTTCTCTTTGTTGCCGTTTCTCCTCTGATCTTGTGACTCTCCAGATAAAACAGTTTGACAGCTCAAAATTTCAGAATCAGAGCGTAGATGAAATCCGTCCACTGTCTTCCGCTGTGAGCAGCAGCTGTTTGGGAGACAGGTTTGATAAATGAGGCGCTGACGCGTCGGTGTTTAGAGTTCACTGACACTACAGATAAAATTAGAGAAGCTCTCACAGCTTCAGAAAAACGTTTTCATCCTTGTAAGGGAAAGATTTCATCACATGATGAATGAGAGGTGATGAATGTGTGTTTGTGTTTCAGGACGAGTGTTACAACTACGTCAAAGTCCTGGTGCCCAGAAACGACGAGACGCTTTTCGCCTGCGGTACCAACGCTTTCAACCCCACCTGCCGGAACTACAAGGTACAGTCACACACACACACACCTGGCATCACCTGTGTGTACAGTTGTGTTTACGTTACACTCAGTTCAGAGCTTTTTGTTCTAGAAAACGTGGATTTAAAGAAACTCACTGGTTGTTTTTATCGTTTTAAACTCGATACTTATTGATTTCCTGCTTCTCCCATCAGCAACTGTGGGAAGTAACTAAAGCTTCGCTCAACATCAAGCCAGCGCACGCCTCTGTAACAGAGTTTAGGTCAGAGTTCAGTGTGAGACACGTCGGCTGCATCATGGAGCGTCGCGTCATGTCAGATGATGACAGTCAAACAAACACGGAGAGAAGACGGAGTCTCAGCGCGCAGCATCGGCTCTGCGTCGCAGCAGCAGCAGTGAAGTCAGACGTTCAGGTGGAAAACACACACGATGTCTGTGAACGTTTCACCGATGCGTTCAGGATCAATGTGTCTGACACGTGTCAGATACAGACGTTAACAACACTTCCTCATTATATTTAGTCTGTCCTCCTCAGCCATCTGACTCTGTGCAGAGGACTGTGCTTTCAAAATAAAACCCCCGTCACAGGGCCCGAGCACGGGGCCCGAGCACGGGGCCCGAGCACGGGGCCCGAGCACGGGGCCTGTCACAGTTCAGAGTTCATGCTTCGCTCTCTTTGTTCTCACACACGAGACTGAACCAAGTTGAGAAGAAGCCAGAGAAAACAAACGGATGTGTGTGTGTGTGTGTGTGGTGTGTGTGTGTGTGGTGTGTGTGTGGCGCTCAGCTGATGGGTGCGTCTGTCAGATGAAGCCGAGCTGAACGTGCCCTTCACTTCATTACTTTTTAAAGAGCAGCTTTATAATGGAGCCGCTTCCTGTTAACAACATTTGTGCAAATAACAGCGTAAAGTGAGAGCAGTTTAAATGAACCCTGCATATTAATGTTTCATAACAACACAAGGACGTGTGTGTGTGTGTGTGTCTCTCTAACCTGCCCATTAAGCTCTCAGCTGTTGAATCGTCACTAAGGTTGGATTAATGAGCAGAGAGACGGGGGCGCGGGAACGAGGTGACTTTTATTCTGACGGCGTTACCGCGCTCGTTTCCTTCCCTAATTGAAAGTGTCAGGCAGCTCGAGACGCCTCGTCGAGACCAAACACAACAGCTTCACAAAAGCCACAGTATCAGGCGTCGTTCCGCGGCCTGGTTACTCTTCACGCTGCCGCGGCGCTGGAGGTTTGATTGACAGACGCTGACCCCGTTTAGCTGAAGCCGCCTGCGCTTTGAAAGCTCCAGCGGCGGGAAAAACAGCGCGTTTACCTGAAGATGGCGAGCTTTGCTTTCTGCTTGTGAAGAGTTCGGATGCGTAACGAGGTGCAGAACACCGAGGGCTGCTCCCGTCTTCTCGTCTCTCACAGGATAAAATCAGGAGGGGAATGAAAACTCTGCACTCACATTTTAGAACAAGGAGCCTTACATTTGATTACAAAGCTGGAGATATAAAAACTAATAACAGAGGACAAAAATGTCCCCAACCCTTCAGTTTACTCTCCCAAGGGGGACAGATACGAGTCCAGGGACCTGGATCGTCCATGGGAACCGTCCCCCGAAACTTCCTGCGGTGTTGTTCGTTGGACAGCAGCAGGTCATCATGAGTAAAGACGTCTGTCCCCGTGTCTGGGACGGAAACGGAGGCGGACAGCTGACGTTCATGCTGCTGTGACTGAGCAGAAACTGAGATAAATGCAGAAGAACAAAGGTTTAATTAAAGTGAAGAAATGTTTGATTCACCTGGTTTCAGCTTTACAGTAACGTCAGTGCTGACAGAGGAGTGGACGTGTCGTGGACAGAGGACGGACATGTTGATACTCTGTCCTCCTTCATGACAGAAGGAGTAAGAGGAAGCTTCAGTCACAGTTTCTGTCCTCTCCTTCTCCTCCTCCTTCTCCTCCTCCTCCTCCTTCTCCTCCTCCTCCTCCTCCTTCTCCTCCTCCTTCTCCTCCTCCTCCTCCTCTCAGATGACCTCCTTGGAGCAGGTTGGGGAGGAGGTGGTGGGCCAGGCTCGTTGTCCCTTTGAGTCCGGTCAGTCCAACGTTGGACTGTTTGCTGGTGAGTCGAGTGTGTTTGTGGCTGAAGGGTTTTCTGTTCTGATGTTCACACACATGCAGAGACATGACAGAGGACATAAGAGAAACATGTCTGTTTCGTCAGGGGGAGATTTCTACTCGGCCACCATGACGGACTTCCTGGCCAGCGACGCCGTCATCTACAGAAGCCTGGGAGACGGCCGACCCGTCCTCCGGACCGTCAAGTACGACTCCAAGTGGCTCCGAGGTATTTTCTCAGAGTGATTAAACACAGCGGGTTTCAAACCTGTGACCTGAAGCAGTTACACAGGAAACCTCCAATCACGGCGTCAGCTCCCTGGGCTTCTGTAAAGTGGGCAGTTGGTTGCTCTGTTGCCGTGGAGATGTTGTTGCATCTGTGATTGTTTGGTCACAGCTTGGAACATGTTGAGATGATCTTGGTTTCCTTTGGTTTATTCGATAATAAATAAAATAGACTGGGATGTTTATCTGCTGTCTGACACACTTCATGGTTCATTCAGAGATCCGGTCTGATCCCGTGGTGTCCTGTGTTCAGAATGTCCCACCACACACCCAGTCATTTTATTTCTACGTTATAAATATTCATTCCTGAAAGTCACAGCTGGAACCCGAAAATTCAGATTACATCTCGCGGGGCGTCAGAAAATAATTCAGAGAAAACAAGTCAGTAACTGAGGAAGGCTGAGAGTGAAAAACAGGAACATGGCAAACTTTTATCACCCAGTAACCTCAGGAACGTCCTCTGTCTCTGTCTCTGTCTCTCTCAGAGCCTCACTTCCTGCACGCCATCGACTACGGTAACTACGTCTACTTTTTCCTCAGTGAGATCGCAGTGGAGTACACCGCCCTGGGCAAGGTACAGCTGTGTGTGTGTGTGTGTGTCTGCGTGTGTGTGTGTGTGTGTGTGTGTGTGTACTTGTACTTCTGTTCTTTGTGAGGAACGGTTTCAGCACAGACCTTGTGGAGTGAGGACATGTTGCCTGGTCCTCACTTTCAGTTTGAGGGTTCAGACCTTCAGGGTGAGAACCAGGTTTAGGTTTCAGTGGACAGTTGACGATGTCCAGCTGCTGCTCGCTCAGGATCCGTCTCAGTGGCCGATGTGTGAATCTTCTCTCTGCAGTCGGTGTTTTCTCGGGTCGCTCGGGTGTGTAAGAACGATAACGGTGGATCTCCCCGAGTCCTGGAGAGATACTGGACTTCTTTCCTCAAGGTGACTTCAAACCACTTTGAACCTGAGTGATGTTTGCATGTTTGTGTCTGTCCATCAGGACTCCTGGCTGTTCTTT
>NC_054406.1:791180-828680 GCF_017976425.1 Toxotes jaculatrix
TTGCTTCTTAAATGTGGAACTTAATTGTAACCTAATTAATGGAGCACCTGAGCTCACTGCAGTGTCGAGCTGCTCACCTGCTGACGGTGCAGCTACAGGAATTCATTAGGTTCTGAGCTGATCCTGACGCAGCTCGGATTTGAACTGAGCACAGACACAGTGATTATTAACAAACGGAAAGTGAGTTCACTGCTTGATCGGCTCAGATTAAACGAGAACATACGCTTTGCTTCCATCAGAAGAACCAACAAGGCTTTTACTCCAGCAGGAAGCCGAGCGATGGCTCTGCCAACACGCTCACTGGTGACGGGATGCAGCGTCAAGCTGTTTGTTTCAGATGCTGTTTGGACTCAAACGCAGCACAAAGCAGATTGATGAGAAAAGATTCTGTGTTTCAAAAGCTTTTTTTGGCTTTTTGGTTGAGTCTTTGGAAGCTTCATGATTTGGAAATGTGATCTGGATTATACACACACGCTCGTACAGCACGGTAATTCGTCTCTAATATGTTCTCTGTTTAAAAGAAGCTCCGCTCAATCACAGAAATGTGACTGAGGTCAAAAACAGTTGCAGTTTAATCTGAAGTCCTGGTTTCACCGACTCGAATTTATTCACTTTTCATTGATCTGTTAGTTATTTTGGCTGCTTAGGCTTCACTCTAATAATAACTTATAATAACTAAGTGCATCCTAACCGACACTGAGCGAAAACATGTTGACAAAAACACTTTTCACGCTAAAATAAAAACATCGTGTCATTTGACCAGGGACTCGTTTCTCCAGCCGTCACGCCTCCAGGTCTGACACCTTGTTCATGACCACGTGTGAGAAGCAGCCAAAGCTCGACAGGCAGATCAGTGCGGCGCTGGCAGGAACGTGGGCATCGCACAGAACTGTCACTGCTCTCTGAGCTGAGCCTGGAGGCGAACAGTCGATCGGCCTTTCACCCTCATTTAGGGTCAACAAGAGGCCAGAGTCAGTGTCCGTCACACTGTATCTGGACCTTCGACAGATGGTTTTCCCTCTGGGAGGACGCCCCGGGGGGTAGCTCCAAACCTGGGCTTCCATGGATGGATCTCTCCCTCTGTGTCTTTGGATGTAGATTCTGTTCCAGAATCACTGCAGCATTAAAATGCTGATCGTGTCCTGACAGATTCATTACCTGACTCATAAATATTGATTTACTGTCTATTAACCATTTATAAATCCCTAAATAAATATTGAATTAATGTACGTTTAAACAGGACAGCACATCAGCATGCATCATCCTCTCTCTATCCATCCCTCCCTCTGTCTCTCCTTCCTGTGCAGAAGTGTCATCCCTCTTTTTCAGTCACCATCTGCCTTTTTTTTTCTAAACCCCGAAATGACGAAGTGATTGACAGTTCGCCTTCCGATGCCCTTTCGGCCTGTCTGACCTCCGCCGGCCTGTCACCAGGATGAAGCTCGGAGTCGTAAAAAAGGCCAGCGAGCCGGGCAGAGCGTTAATCAGACTGGTGCTAAATTTAAAACACGACTCCCTCCTCCGCCGACAGGATCTTCCCCGTCTCTCCGGCAGGAAGCCGAGCGGCTGAAACCTGTCTTCCCCGTCTGTCACTGTCACTCTCTGTCACAGTGTGAGCTTCTGTTTATCTGCCTGTGAGGTTGTTTCCTTCTTTATTCTCTGGCTATTGATCCGACCTGGTTCTCAGTTTGTCTTTCTGTCCTCCCTTCTTCCCTCCTCCTCCTGAATAACCTGCCGTCTGCTCATGTTAACAGTTAAAGTTGAGTGAGGAAGATGTTTTTCGGTGTCGACCACAGAGGCGACAGCCTGAAGACTTGAGCACGCGGGGAAACGTTAGCGTGATGGTGCATTAGAGTTTCCACTCTGCTGCCGGGAAGCTGTGGTCCTCCTTCCTCCTCTTCCTCCTCCTCCTGCACTGCTCTGTTTCCGTGGCAACACATCCACGACACTCACTGTGTGAATGTGACTGGCGGTCGACACTGAGGGATGAGCAGGGTTTGGTAACGAACTGCAGCCATGACTCTAAGTTTCAGCTGGATGTGTATGTGATGAAAATCTTTTTATTTATTTATTTTTTTAATTGAAAATTCAAAGTCTGTTTAAAATGTTTTGCAAGACTGAAACCAAGTTTCGAAGGCCTGCAGGATGCTTTGACTGGCAAACAATATTTTATCATGCTTTACTCTCTCCCTGGTGTCGTTAACGTTTTATAATGTTTTATCAGTGTGAGACTTCAGATGAGTTATTCAAATAAGTATTAAAAGCTTCGATGACACTACTGATATTTTCAGAAAGATATTTGTGATTTCAGAACAAACCAACACCGTCTGCTCTCCTGCAGAGTGAGGCTGAAATCCTGTCAGGACCCCGTGCAGCAGCAGGTGGATGCTGCTCGATGTCAGCAAAGGTCATTAAGGTTCAGAGTTGAATATAAAGGTTAAACTTCAGGCAATCAGACAGTGTGGCTCAGTGTGGCTTTAAAATCTGACCGCTGATCACAACAACAAACACCTTCCTCCTCCTCCCTGTGTCTCTGTATTTCATTCCCTGTCTAGTTAACTGGGCTGAAGGAGGAATACTGAGATGGATGGAAGAGCTGGAGAGAAAGCAGTGAATACATGGAGGAGAAAAAAAAGCAGGAAATGAAGAGCGATGGAGGAGTGGACGATCACTTCAGCACACGCAGCAAAGTCAAATCCCAGTCTGTTGTTACAAAGTCTTTCTGAAATCAGACGCAGCGAACGACCAAACTGACACGTAGATTAACTGAATGACAAACAGCAAAACATGTTGTGAAGTTCAGCAGTAAACTGGTGTCACTGGAGAAACAGAGAAACAGCCGCCGCTGTAGCTCAGAAGTGTTGAGTGAAACAATAAAGTTTTATCACACGCTTCCACAAGCTTTAGCTTCCAGGTCGCAGACAGAACGTACAGCGGGAGCAGTGTCGGCGGAACGCCGTGCGGTCGGAGCGAGGCGGGAACGAGCCGAGGTTCGGTGAGCAAACTGAGCCGCGTGACTCTGTGATCACGACGTGCTAGCAGGCTGTGTTAGCATCCTCTGCTGCTCGGACATTAAATATTTACAGGCAACGCTAATTAGGGGAGGCACACAGGACGAACACACACACACACACACACACTGCTGCTGAAATAGTCCATTAATGGTGGTAATATGTGAAACATGATAATGCAAAGCATATTAAATAATAATATTTCTGTCCATTTATTAGAAGCATGAAGAGCACGTTCTTCAGCAGCAGCTGCAGGTCTGACTCATCCTCGTGCCGCATCACTCAGCTGAGTGAGGTGTTGTCGGGCATCGTTGTCCCATGATGCAACACGTAAACCAAAATAGAGAAGCTGCTCATAAATGGAGAGAAACATAGCACATCGCTCAAAGTCATTAGGATTCAGCCTCTGGGGATCACGAATGCCTCATCAGGTAGCTTCTACCTTCGCCTTCCACCAAAGGTCGGCATGGTTTGCTGTTAACCATGACCAGTATCTTTGACTCTGACCATCTGTGAGTGTGAAGGCTCATTACTAACCGAGCTGGGAACAGTACTGTCAACACAACAACTGATCAAACTCCATCTGCTGATGAGACGCAGCTGAAAGCTCCAGAAAAGGATGGCTACACGCTAACATGCATGATAGCTCAGATCCTCCTGCCGGCTGCATCGTGCAGCTTCTGGACGAGCGCACGTTTCTCTGCCGGACATGTTTCCCCTCGAGTGTTCATCACGTCGCCCTCAATCCGCTGAGTTTGTATGTAAGTGCTCCACCCATAAATTTCCCTCTCTGTTCACTCTGAACACATCTGGTTATTGTGGTGCACTTTCAGTAATTACTCACTTCCATTTCTCAGCATATGGTTAATGTTGATTTTCCATCCAGAGATTGGGAGCATTCTCTGACATTTATGGTAAAAAAAAAAAAAAAAGGTAAAAATACGTGGATTTCAGCGAGGGTTTAACGATATACGGTGTACAGTGTACGGGCTGTACAGAAAAGGTGAGAGTCATTATGTGCACAGGATAATACAGCGCGCTGTCAGCACATTCACAGTGAAGAGGAAAAGCAGAGATGGGGGAGGACATGTCAACCAAAAGCGATGATGCTAACGCTAATGCTTGGAGACGGGAAAGAGGCAGGAAAAACAGACGTGTCAATTGGAAGACACTCTCCGTTAATCACATGTGTCAGTAAAGAGAAGGCCTGCCATTTTCCTACACTGCACTGCAGTGGGTAAAACTGTCTCCAGAAGCAGCAGCTCCGACGGGAATGCGATGATTACGGTTCTCTGTTTGATTGCCACTTGCTCTGAGTCGGCCGGTAATGGAGAGTCCAACACTTATCTGCTAACAGCTGCACAATAACCCTCCAATTAACCCTTAATGAAAAAACCCCAAAGTCACAAACAGTGGAAATCCTTAATCCAGATGTGACAGTTGAAGAAGTCACAGCTGTCTGTGTGAACTGTGTCTGAACTTCAGCCTCCACAGGGAATTAAAAGCGTTTGGGTCTCTCTGTAGCTGCCAGACGTGGAGAGGAATCGTCAAATGAGCAGAAACCACCTGCATTTTATGCTCTGAAGTTATTTGGTCTTCACTTTTTGTGCAAGGAAACTTTTTTTCCACATTTCAGACGAGGATGAAACTGTTTTTGGACACATTTGTGGGACATGCTAACGACGTCAGCCTCTCGTTTCCCTTCTCTCCTGCTGTGTGAATATGAACTGACTGGATGATGGAGATAAACATCTGACAGAGCCCATTCTCCAGTTGCTGGCATTAAACCAGTGCAGATGAAAAGGAGGCCATGAGATGATGTTATCAGAGGAGCCTCGAACGACGGAGGTGTGGAAGCAGCTTCATGTGTGAATGTGAGGAAGGCTCCGGCCTCCTCATCGCTCCATGTCAGTCTGTTTCACCTGCATCTGATCAGTCTGTCGTTTCCTCCCTACTCAAGTGTAAAGAGTGTTTTTTTTTTTCATTTTTCCATTTAGCAGTGAACCATCGGTGTCGACTGCAGCTGAGGCGCTATAATATATATATCACAGCATTATACATCATGATTTCACTTGTTTGTGGAGTGAAAGTGGGTCTGAAGGCTCGACAGCTGCTCAACGATCAGGAGTCGTTGTGATGTGAGAAGTCCACATCGAGTCGTTGCCGTGTTTGTCTTCGGGGTTTGGTTTTCTGACATCACAGCTGTGAATCTAACGCTGCTGGGCAGCTGACGCTCAAACTCTGAATGCCAGAGCGTCCTTGAACACACCAACACAGTTTCCCAGCTGTCCCCCCATAGGGCTGAGCCAAATGAAGATATATCACGTTCTTAGGCCATTGTGGGAGATGTAGCTAATTAATGACTCAATCCAGGAAAGCAGGGAATTATGGGATTTTTGCGATGTGATGTTAAAGAACGTTGGTCTTTCAGTTAAACTGACTTTCCTATCTGCTGATTTTACGTGTGAACACTTTTCTACTTGAATTTATCTGTAATTTTTTACATCACTGTGTCTGTCATGTCACTGATTTACAACTACTGTGCTAGAAGCCATGTTTTCAGATTTATGGCCACAGATCAACCCGAGTCTGACACAAAAGTAAATCTGAGCACGTTTTCATTCAGTGTCACAGAAAGTTTCAGCAGCTTGGTTCTGACAGTGTCGGTTTGACCTGAGACTAACAGCCGGCTGTTTGTCTGTCTATCTGAGACGGAGGTGACGGAGTTTCCTGTGTTCAGGTGGGAAAGATGCAGGACACACACAGGAAGAAAGAGTTCGACGGTGAGTGGAAGAAAATCTCAGCGTTAACACTAAACTTTAAACTGTGGTGAAGTTTGGGAAAAACGAGCTCGTGCTTATAATCTGTGGTCACTGGTTTCCTCCTTTCTTTTTTTGGGGCAGCATTTTTTCTTCTTTTTTAATCTTCACATTGTTTTCATCACTTCATCTTCCTTCTGAATGAACTTCTCAACAAACCCATAAATACTCTGCTTCAAAAGCCTCCTCCTCGTCTCTCCTCGCTGCTGCTGCTGCTGCTAATCTGGCCTCACTGCAGCTCAGACATTAATAACTGTGGAATAAAAAATGACAGAGGTGAATCGGTAAACGTTTAAGTGGAGAGGCAAAAAAAAAAAAATGCTCCGACTCAAACGATAAAGTCCCAGCTTCTTTCTCTCCTGCTGTAATTATCCAAACCAGTCAGATATCACGCTGCTAAATGCCAACTCTCTTATTAATCACCCATACACATACATCATTTAGCCTGCACACACACACACACACACACACACACACACACACACACACACACGCACGCACACACACTCACACTCACACACACGCACACACACACACACACACACACACAGATGCCAAATTTGGTATTAAATGTAAAAAATCCTCTAATTACACATTTTCCCTCCTTCTACTCCTCTTTTCATCCCTCCATCTTTCCCTTCACTTCAAACACATTAGACTTTCATTCATTTTTTGCCTTCGTCTCAAAAAACAAAATGAATGTTTCTATGAATCTGCCTAATATAAAACAGTATCTTCACTTCTGTCTGAGCTTTTTCTTCCTCTCTCTCTCTCTCTCTCTCTCTCTCTCTCTCTCTCTCTCTGCCTATCTCAACCTGGCTCGCCCACTATATTTCCCTCCATTATGAAACGACCCATTTAGAGGAATCAATCTCTGTGATGTGGTTTGCCTCGTCGTGCGGCTCCGCCATCAGCCCAGCAGTAATACCTGAGAGGACGGTCATTAAAGGGATTATAGGTGCAGCACGAGGCCGCGCTCCAACACTCAGAAAGCCATAATGGTGGAGGCGTGGTGGAGACGTGAATCACAGACAGGTTGTTGTGGGTAATAACACTGGCAGGACAGTCACAGCAGTCCCCGCTGGTTGGCTGGGCCCCCACCTGTCCCAGGTGAAATCTAAAAGGGGCTGTGAGGCTGCAGAGGTACCAGCCATTTAAAAGGACAACGGTCTTCTGCTCCTGAAGAGCCAGATCTCACAGGACTGTTGAGCCCTTTTCTGGTGTGAGCAGCTTCAGCAGGACTGATGTCCACCTGAGGACATGGATGCAGATCTCCTAACGCATCCACGGCTGCTACCAAACAGCTGAGGACCTCCGTCATGGCTGCCTTCAGGTGAACCTCAGTAAGCTGTGCCACTTTAGTTTTTTCACAGCATACAGTACCTCTCTCTCTCTGTTCCTGACACACAAACACATTTATTTTTGTCCCCAAACAGCTCCGTGTTTTCGCAGCGTTGTATAAAACGTTAGGTTGTAAAACATCCTCTCTCTCTTCCTCTTGTTCCTTTGGTGACTCGACAAACAGACAGGAACTCCTTGAAAGAAGGATGCATAAATTACCTGTTTGCCTCTCCTCTGTCTTCCTCTGTGTGTCTCTCCTGACACGGTGTAATCTTCCCTGTTGGCTGTATACACAGCAGAGTTATGTTCCAGCTCCTCAGTATGTCGTAGGAAGCGGTGGGGAGGGTGGAGGTGGCGCAGCGGGTAATGAAAAACAGATTCATCAGAATAAAGAGGTTGGGAGTTCAAGAGAGAGAGAGAGAGAGAGAGAGAGAGAGAGAGAGAGAGAGAGAGAGAGAGAGGTAGAGGGGGAGATGGACCCACAGAGAGATTTATTGAGGACGTGAAGGAGAAAAGAATCATTAGATCGGGTGGAAGAAAGCCAGAGAAAGATAAGATGAGGTGAGTCAGACAGAAAAGCAGATTTCTGGATGTTCTGACTGGATTTGAATGAACTACAGCAGCATTTGTTTCCTGTCACTGAGCTGTCTGACCTGCTGAGGGGAGGGCAGTGTCAGCCTGGTACCAAACACATAGAGGCAACTTGATGGACAAATCTGAAGTCACGGTCCACGTCGTGGCTTTGTCCACAGCTTCCAACCGCGTCTGGGAGATTTACTGTCAATTTACTTTCTAAAGCAGAAGTTAAGGTGAGGAAAAGACTGTGGTCACCATTAATAACAAGGCAAACATTAAGTGCAGGTCAATGACGGGACACACACTCTGATTTACTCCCCGGCCTCCTCACCCCTTCATCAGCTTCACATTGGCATTGGAAATAAATCAGAAAGTGCAGCTTTGACCAGGATGGATGTAATTCCTGGACAGACACTTCAGGGTGAATTATCTTTTATCTAGAAAAACTTCTAATGAGTTTAGTAAGAAGTTTCAAAATAGTTTACGAGGCCTTAATTCATAGGTCACCAATATTCAGATGAATCAGAAGACTTAAAATACGCCTGTTACCTCAGAGGTGATAGAAATACAGATATGACACAAGAAAAAAGTAAATACAAAGAGAGAGGGGAGTTTTAAATCGGTGGATTGGATTTGGATTCGGAGATTTAGAGGAAAAAAGAGGTGGAAAAGGCAGAGGCAGAGAACAGTGTCGCTCCTTCTTCACTCCTGAGTGAAGCGAGCGTTTCGCTGGGCGTGAAGCTGAAGATAAGCGGAGTTAAAGCGAGATTACAGGAGCGCAGGAAGCAGATTACAGGTGCAGTGACAGCGTGGCCGACACAAAGCTGGATTACAGGAAGGTCTGAAACCTGAACACCGACACAGCAGGGGGAGCACAGTCTACTCCTCTACTCCCCTGACATCTCTCCTCCTCTTCCTTTTACCTTCACACTGTTTCTGCTGTTTGGATTCATTCACTCTGGTCAATCTCTCCACTGTAATTTCCTTTCACTCTCTTTCTCCCATCTGTCTCTTCTTTCCCTCCATCTCTCTCTTTCTCTTCTTTTGTCTTTCTGTCACTCTGTCTCAGTATCACTGTGCACCAGTCGTTCAGTTTCAGGGTAATGGACTGAAACTAGATGCATGAAACATCAGATGTTTGTTTAATCTGCAAAAATAAAGGATCAAAGCTTTTCCACTGCTGCTTAATTTAACTTGTTCCAGGTGTGTTCTGCTTCCAGGACATAGCCACGGCCTTCTATCTTGAGTGCAACACAATCAAAATCTCTCAACTTCGACCACTTACTGGGGTTTTGTTACTGGTTGATACCAGTACAGATGCTGCTACTGATCCCAGCTCCAGATACACCAAACATCAGCGCAGAGACTGATTGGTTCATGTACACAGTCAGCCTGTGGATGTTACTGTCGCTGCCTGTGACAGACAAACAGTCGTCATGGTTTCAGAAGTTATTCGCTCGCTGTAGCAAAGTATCTTGGAATGATAATGAAGCACAGATTGCTTCACCTCCGACACCGTTAAAGCTCCTTTCACTCAAACAACCTGAACATGCTCAGGTCCGATAGATCTCTGATAGATTTAGAGATCTGGAACCGTATCTCGACGCAACATATCAGTTCAGTCCCGTCTTTACACACAGCCCAGTTTTACTCCTGGATTCAAAGAGTAAAAACTCTCTGCAGTGGATTCTGGGCTTAAACCCAACAGTCTGTCATTCCAGCATCAGCATATGTACATGTTTGACACTGACTTTGTGAAGATGTGACACTGGCTCTATGCAGAATCAACAGACGCAGACAGAGAGAAGACATAAGGAGGAGTGTGAGTGAGATTCTGGGATATGACTTCCTGCCAGGGACGCTGTGTCTGTGGAGCAGAGACTTTTCTGTGGAGAGAAGGATCAGTGGATAAGACGAGGGCTCAGCTCGTCTGACCACTGGCACAGAGCGGAGGGAGGACGGAAATAAAAGGACAGACGGAGGGATCGCAGAGGATGAAGGCCAGGGAGATGGAGAAGAGGGGATAGAGACACAGACAGAGGAATGGAGCGGGGGAAAGTAAGAAAGGATGATTAAATACACGATGATCTACATTCACCTGCAGAGTTTCAGCTGAATGTTCAGCAGTGTGTGTGTGTGCGTGCGTGTGCGTGTGTGTGTGTGTGTGTGTGTGTGTGTGTGTGTGCGTGTTCTGTATCAGAGCTCAGAGACGAAGGCTTTTGTTTTTTGCAGTGAGGATGATGCAAGATGTTTCCCGCCTTTAACTCCTCTTTCTCTCTCCTGTGCGTTTGCCTTCCCTGCCCTCGCTCGTGTTTTTCTTTCGCTTCTGGTTTTTCTGTCTCTCTTACCTCCCACTTGGTCTTTTCCTCCCTCCCTCTCTCCCACTTTTTGCCTCACCCTCTCTCCCCCTCGGGGCAGTTGACCCTGGGTAACAGAGAGGATGACAAGGTGACGAGGTGTGAAAGGTTTCCTGAGGCCTCTAAGCAGCAGTGACACACACACACACACACACACACACAGTCTGCCAGTCAGCCAGATGGTGACTGCTCTTTGCCCAAAGGCTGCAAACGGTTCAGCCTGATCAGAATAGAACAGAATAGAACAGAATAGATCAGAATAGAACAGAATAGAACAGAATAGAAGAAGCTGTTTAAAATCTCACAGACAGAACATTCAGTCAGTGGAAGCTGTCAGAGGATGAGCATCTGTTTTCAATACTGAGAGCTAATGTAAGCAACACTTTCCCAACAGCCATCAACATTTTAGGCTCTGTCATTCACTCAGTGTGAGAGATAAATCTGTGTGGTGAGAGAAAACCCACCCTCATCCAGGTTTATTCTCATTTTTAAAAAAATGTGTGGAGACGTTATAAATGGACGATAGAAGACGGAGTTCACGAGGAAACGATGTGCAGCTCGTCAGAGTTTCACAGCTCCTGCTGATTTTAACCAAAGTCCTAATCAAAGACAGGATTCGTGGCTCAGGAGGAAAAATGCTGCATTTGTTTACCAAACTGATGGAGAGATGAAGACAGCAAGAACAGGCGGGAAGAACAGGCGGGAAGAACAGGTGGGAAGAACTCTGAGCGAGCTCTGAACGTGCACTGAAACCGAATCACACAGAGAGGACCAACGACCGTCAGCATGAGCACTGATCACAGTGGATCACGGTGGATCACAGCGGATCACAGCGGATCACACTGGATCACAGTGGATCAGGGTGGATCACAGCGGATCACGGTGGATCACGGTGGATCAGGGTGGATCACAGTGGATCAAGGTGGATCAGGGTGGATCACGGTGGATCACGGTGGATCAAGGCGGATCACAGTGGATCAGGGTGGATCACGGTGGATCACAGCGGATCACGGTGGACCACGGTGGATCACAGCGGATCAGGGTGGATCACGGTGGATCACAGTGGATCACGGTGGACCACGGTGGATCACAGCGGATCACGGCGGATCACGGTGGATCAGGGTGGATCACGGTGGATCACGGTGGATCACAGCGGATCAGGGTGGATCACGGTGGATCACAGCGGATCACGGTGGACCACAGTGGATCACGGGGGATCACAGTGGATCACGGTGGACCACGGTGGATCACAGCGGATCAGGGTGGATCACGGTGGATCACAGCGGATCACGGTGGACCACAGTGGATCACAGCGGATCAGGGTGGATCAGGGTGGATCAGGGTGGATCACGGTGGATCACACTGGATCACAGCGGATCAGGGTGGATCACGGTGGATCACAGCGGATCACAGTGGATCACAGCGGATCAGGGTGGATCACGGTGGATCACAGCGGATCACAGTGGATGAGATCCCTTTGTCTGAATTGGTGATGAACCTGTAACTAAACATAAATGTGTGACTGTGAACGGTGCAGTTTTTCTGTGGCCTCCTGAAAAGCAGTTTGCAGATCCATGGTTTTCAGCTGCTCACTGTGACTCCCGTGTCAGAGGTTTTAATCGCAGCTTCTCTCACATTAAGAAGAAGCTTCGGTTTTTGGAGTTTTTTTCTTTTCTTTTTTCTTTCTTTTTTTTTTTTGAAGTTGTTGCTGCAAAATGAGACATCCATCACAGCTCTGCCTCTTAGAAAACGACCGCTGACACAGAAGTGATTCATGGAGGAGTGTTATTGAAGCTATTAGCCTCAGCTTTCTCTCTCTCTCTCACACACACACACACATACACTGATCACAAACATAAATACAAACGCTCTGGTGTGCAGATGCTCGTACACACAGACACACACACAGGAGAAGTGTGCTAATGTTAAACTAAATTACATATAATTACGCAGCCAAATCTAATTCTCAGTTACAGATGGAGGGAAAACACCACATGCTTCCGCATCTGAACAATTAGTGAAGACCTGCCACCATATTTCATGTCACACAGACCTTCTGTTTAATATATTGAGCTTTTTCCCTAAAAACTGAGATCGAAGTTCATTTTCATCCGCGCAGACGTCTGAGTTTGTGAGTTAAATAACAGCCTTTAAATTCCTCTGTATGTTATGCAGCCTGTCTGCGATCCTCCACCTTCACTGGAATCACTTCTTATTAACCACACACTGTGTTAAGGTGGATATTTTGGCCTCTAACCTGAGTCTGGTGCAGCTGGTGGTGTGAGAGCGAAGCAGCTCCAGGACAGAGTGAAAATAGAGCAGTGATTCACCCTGAACCGAGCGATTCACATAAACTACCATTACATTCACTGCTGACTGTCAGATACAGATACAGAGCTCTGTATGAGCCGTGTGTGTGTGTGTGTGTGTGTGGTCATGTCGGACAGGTAAGGTCCAGGTGCTGTGCTACAGGTGTGAAACAGCTGAGTGATGCGTTCTCTGAAGCTACGGATGAAACAGCGTCTGTGAGCAAACTCAGCTCATCAGCCCATGAAATAAAACATGAAATAAACAGACAGACCATCTTATCTAAACTATTTATCCAGCGATGTTCCACAGGGGAAAAGCTCTGATGGCTAATTAACAGGGAATTTACAACTCAGTTATGAAAAAACCTTTAACCTGCTTTAATTAAAATCCTTCACTCTTCCATGAACGCTCTGTTTCCAAAGAGCAGCCTCATTTAATGCATCGATGGACTTTTATTTTTAAAATCTGTTTGTATTTTGTTTCCTTTCCTGATCAACTCAAACGCTTCCTGTTCCCCGTTTCCATGGCGACCGGCAGTGTGGGTTCAGGTTTTCAGTGCATTCAGGTGCAAAGAGGAATCATCACAGCAGGGGACAAAAAAACAAGAAGCCGAGTCTGAAGGAAGGAGAACCGGCTTTGATCTGAGCTTTCAGGACGCCAGAGGACACAACCTGGAGTGGATCCCACAGAAACCGCTCCGGTTCCACAGGTGATCCACTGGTTTTTATTTCTTCAGATGTTTATTCTCTGTCTGCAAACTTTACAACCAGTCTAACGAGTGTAATCCTTGGACATTGTCAGGGTGTAAGGAAAGAGTGAGAGATGGAGGGATGGCAGAAGAGGTGGTGGAGGTTTGAGAGACTGAACTGCTGAACCGCTCTTGGTGTCTGAGCCCTCTAACTTTTATTCTTATTCCTGTTCATTGTCACTTTCATCACATCAGCTGCCGGCTTTTCTCTTTCCTTCTCCTCTCTGTCGTAGTTCAACCTTCATTCTTCCTGTCTTGTCCCATCGTCTCCTGGAGCTTTATTCTGGCCACAAAGTAGGGCATCATCAACAACTCCACATTCACACGCCTTCCTGTCAGAGCTTCCCAGTGAGGTGGAAATGCAAAAGCACACAGAGAGGAACTTGGCAGACACACCGGAGAGTCGACGGCAGAGCCGAGACAAATCGGATCAGAGACGGATAGCGAGGACAGAGGAGGTCTTCATAGGCTGTAACTGAGCAAAGGATGGATCGGTCTATTTCCAGGAACAGTCCAACATCAGACGACACATCGGGGCAAAAATGGACCAGTCAGGTAGAGATGAGCTGATATATCACATGTACAGTACGTCAGCGCCGCTCCCTTCTCTGATTTAATGTTGTGTAGTATTTATCATTAACGAGCTCTCATAGTAACACACACACACACAAAGTACACACTAACATACAAAGAGACAAATGCAGAGTGAGGCTGGTGATTGTGCAATAACATTACAGAGAAAACTGTTTCACACAAGTGTGACAGAAAAAATGGATTCATTTTTATCTTCAACCAACGACTGAAGTGAGATTATGCAACCAAACACACACACACACACACACACACACACACACACACACACACACACACACACACACACACACACACACACACACACAGCCTCTGGTCTCAGACTCCAATCTCATCTTCAACAATCTTCTCCCCTCTCTCTATTTCTGTCTCCTTCCCTCCCTCTCTCCATCACTGTCTCCTTCTTTCTCCCCTCCCTTTCCCACACTCGCTCCCCATCCTCTGTTGCCACAGCAGCAGCATGAAGAGGAGCGATGGAGGGAGAGGGAGGGGGAGGAGGAGGGAGTGCTGCGGTAGGACTGGGAGGTGGTGGAGGGCAGAAATGTCATCTCAGTCCTGTTAATATGAGACAGAAAGAATCGGATGCTCTTTTAATTCTTGTTGAACTGAAACTAAATTTATTCTTAAAAAAACAAACGTGAGACACTGAAAGAAACAGAGGAGGAGAAGAGCTGGAGCCAAACACCATTACACGTTCAGCTCAGTCTGCTTGTTACTGACTGACACTTCACAGCTGCCCGGCCCAGCATGCACTGCGAGAGGCAGGTTACACCAGGTCACCTGTTTATGACAGGACAGACATGTTCACACTCACATTCACACTTACAAGTTATTTAGCACCATCGTCCCGTCTGAGCTGCATGTGTTCAGAGCGTGGGAGAAACACACACACACACACACACACAGACACAGACACAGACACACACACACAGACACACACAGAGACACAGACACACACACAGAGACACACACACAGACACACACAGAGACACAGACACACAGACACACACAGAGACACACACACAGACACACACAGAGACACAGACACACAGACACACACAGAGACACAGACACACAGACACACACAGAGACACAGACACACAGACACACACACACACAGACACACACAGAGACACAGACACACAGACACACAGAGACACACACACAGACACACACACACAGACACACACACACAGACACACACACAGACACACACAGAGACACAGACACACACACAGAGACACACACACAGACACACACAGAGACACAGACACACAGACACACACAGAGACACACACACAGACACACACAGAGACACAGACACACAGACACACACAGAGACACAGACACACAGACACACACACACACAGACACACACAGAGACACAGACACACAGACACACAGAGACACACACACAGACACACACACACAGACACACACACACAGACACACAGACACACAGAGACACACACACACACACACACACACACACACAGACACACAGAGACACACACACAGACACACACACACAGACACACACACACACACACACACACACAGACACAGACACAGACACACAGACACACAGACACAGACACACACACACAGACACACAGACACACAGAGACACACACACAGACACACACACACAGACACACACACACACACACACACACACACACACACACACAGACACAGACACACACACACACACAGACACAGACACAGACACACACACAGACACAGACACACAGACACAGACACACAGACACAGACACACAGAGACACACAGACACACACAGAGACACAGACACACAGACACACACAGAGACACAGACACACAGACACACACACACACAGACACACACAGAGACACAGACACACAGACACACAGAGACACACACACAGACACACACACACAGACACACACACACAGACACACAGACACACAGAGACACACACACACACACACACACACACACACAGACACACAGAGACACACACACAGACACACACACACAGACACACACACACACACACACACACACAGACACAGACACAGACACACAGACACACAGACACAGACACACACACACAGACACACAGACACACAGAGACACACACACAGACACACACACACAGACACACACACACACACACACACACACACACACACACACACAGACACAGACACACACACAGACACACACACAGACACAGACACACAGACACAGACACACAGACACAGACACACACACACACACAGACACAGACACAGACACAGACACACACACAGACACAGACACACAGACACACACAGAGACACAGACACACACATCCTAATGAGCATTAACTCGCTCACAGAAAGCTGAATGTCCACTGTTTGTCTCAGTAATGATCATAATGATGGAAACACACACATCCTGTCCTGGTTTCTGCATCATGTAGACACGTGTTTACAGGAGAGCTGCTGCTGGGGGGGCAGGGGCGTTTGTTTGGGGGAGTTGCGGTGCAGTAAAAAATGTGATGTGTGACGAGTGACAGATCCAAGCACACAAAGTTTCCGAGCTCTGCCGTGTTCGTCTTTTCCATCCTTTCATTGTGAAAGTTTCTCAGAAGCAGCCTTCCTCCCTCCGAGTCTCCCATGAGAAATGTGAAAAAAAAAATCTTTTCAAGGAGCAGAAGCTCATTTTCACTGAATCAAATCTCATCACAACTTTCTTTCTCGCTCGTTCTTCCACCTCAAAAACAGCTTTTATTTAATTTGGTTTCCTTTCTGTGTACTTTCCTCTCTCACAAATTTAGCTCTGATAACTGTGTATTATTCTTCATTTCAGCTGTTAGAGAGTTTGCCTCTTTCTGTCCCAGTGTCACCCCTGGAAGTGATTGTCCTGTCAGCTCTTTATGTCAGCACAGACTCTGAGTTCAGGTGAGTCCCAACACAGAGGTGCCTGCACCTCAGTAACGTTCTTCAAAGCGGTCTGGGAGTTTGAGCGGCTCCAGCTGCTCAGCGTCAGCATCTGCTCAGAGAAAAGCCGTGAACACGTGATGTGCAGAGTCGGAGCTCAGGGCCGAACGCTCAGCTCGCAGTGCTCAGGCTGCTCCTGTCCAGGTACGAGGACCAGCAGGACACTCGACCAGTCTCAGATTATGTTTTCATCTTTGGGTTCCAGTGCTTCCAGTTCAGTCAGTCCACATCCCATAATCCCCATGGCAACTGAGTGCACACCCTGTGAGTCAGTGGTGTGTGAAGTGTTGCTGGGCTCAGCTGATCTATCCTTGGACCTGTTTCAATAAAGGCTGAAATAGAAATAACCCCCCCCACCCCTCCCCCTCCCCACACCCCCCAAAAATGACCCGACATTGGCCGCCCTCCCGTCCCTCCCGTCCCTCCCGTCCCTCACCGTCCCTCCCGTCCCTCACCGTCCCTCCCGTCCCTCCTCCTCTCTGCTGTTTATCGTTGGCTGGACTCCGTCTGGACACCGCATGCCGGCGATCCAAGAAACACTTCATTCCAAGACTCACCTTGGTCCAAGGCTTACATTTAATTATGGCTCTGATTCATGGCCCCTTTGTTATTACTGTCAGCTTCACTTTCCACCTCCAGACCAAACAAATGGCTGCTTCCTCCACACAACACCTCTTCCTCCTTAACCCTCCCTCCTCATCGCTTCATCATCGCCATCTCTCGCCTGTCTGCCTTCCTCACTTCTCATTAGGTGACAGCTCAGAGTTTTAGATGTTATGGCCACAGAGACGCCAGAGATTTGTTCACACACACACACACACACACACACACACACACACACACACTCTTCAGCGTCTCCGTGTTCAGAACAGCGGACACAGTTCGATCAGCAGTTAAACAGCTCTGAGCTCTGATTCCCAGCAGCCTCAGCACATCTGTGTCTGTTGTTGTTCGTCTCATGAAGAAGCAGCCGGAGCAGCTGCCAAACCTCAGGGACAGGAACGTTTGGTCTCATCTTTTCCCAACATGCATGAAACACTGATGAATCCATGAATTCATGTTATGTTGTTCTGTCCTCGGCACAAAGCAGAGCGGTTTGTTAACTTTGCTGACTTCACTGTGAGCACCACTGCATCTTTACATTCATAAACAGTAAAGATCAACAGCCTCAGTGTTAATATTGATTGTTAATGCAGCTCAGCATTAAAGAGTTTATGTGGTGTATATATATATAAAACGCTGATCATCCGTACGACGGCCTTCAAACTAATTCTTAGCGTGGCAAACTGAACATCAGGAATCCTTTCAGCTGCTGGAGGAAATGTCAGGGAAACAACGCTGAGCTCACAGCTCGACGCTCGGTGTGTTCACGCCTTTCATGAGATGAAAGCTTGGCTTAGATTTGTAGACACACGTAATAATGCTCTCGGGGTGCCAAGGTTTCCCTCTGCATCCCTCCCTCCCACATGTTTCACCATCCTGCTTAATGCAGACGCCATCTCTCTGTTTCCACCGACCTCTTTTAAACCGGCCGGTCGAGACTGGGAAGGCGCTGTTGTACTGGAGTCCTTTCAGAAAGTGCTTTATGTTAATCCTCAGCAAATCTCTCTCGTCGCCACATCCACCAGGGCTCAGTGTCAAACAACAAAAGCAGCGGCATCTTTCCCAAAGTTCATTTCCCAGAGAATGACACCACAGGCAGAGCAGCTCCTCCAGCCTCTGAGATGCTTCATTCAAACCTGTACAACATATTAACTTCATATTAGACTTGAACTATTTCCTCTGTGCACAGCGCGAAGCTCAAGTCTGTTTATATCAGACTGTAAATTTAGCTGAAGTGTCTCCATCGATTTTTATCCACCTCATTAATACACTCCGCCTCAGCACACAGTTAAAAAGAAAATTGTCTTAAAATCAGCAGAGCCATTAGCAATCACAACACTTCCCTTCAGCCGCTAACAGTCAGCACAGGTCTGCAGTCCAGTGTCTGCTACATCAAGATTTTTAGCTAAAATATCTTGGAAAAATATTTTTTGTCTTTAGGAAGACATAAGAATAAAGAAGACATAAGAAAGAAGACATAAGAAAGAAGACATAAGCAGCCGAGGAGCCGAGAGGAGCAGAGGAGGAGTGTTTCTGGTTTTAACCTGTAGAACTATCTGAGTCTTTATGATGCTCTGACGTGTCAAAGCTTCTCATGTTGTTCAGTGTGACTGATGCTTTTAATCTGGGTTCTCGTGCTTTGATCGACCTACTGACTGTCACTGTAGCTGTAATATTACATCCTCGTCCTGTGGTCTGAGCTCACAGGGACACGGCAGGTGAAGAATGAACCTGCCTGCTGAAATAAAAAAAACTCCTGGGTTATTATGTTATTAACTAACTGCAGAATTTAACTGTCAAATCCACACAATCGCTCCCAAGTTCCTCCACCTCCTGGAAGCATAAGCAGTCAGGCAGGTTGACTTTTATATCTTTTGTTTTACTAGAAAAAAAAGTGAATTTTGTTAAAACTGCCTTGATGCCTGAAGCCGTTCTTTCCTCAGCACAACCGTTAAATAAATGCCCTCATATCATATTTTATTAGACTGCAAATTTACAGTCTACCCAGGTGATCCTATAAAAGGTTCACAATAATTATCCTAATTGAAGATGAATGAAGATTTTTCAAAGTGTGTCCTAAGGGTGGCGCTAGAGGCCAAACGTAAAAGGGTTCATCCTCTGCTCAGTGAATCTGTAGAGTTCAGCTGAGGACAGTGACAGCGTGCAGGTCTTTGGTCATGACATGTCTGTCTGTGCCCACTGTGAGCCCACTGTGAGCCTCCTCTGGTTCGGCACACTTGGACTGATACAGACTCAGAGTCAGTTCCAGTTAGCAGCATCCACTGAGCTCTGCACCAGTTCCTTCATCCAGAATTCAACCAGTGATTCTGGCACGTTATCCCTTAACGAGCCCGGCAGCCGGCAGCCCGGCAGCCCGGCAGCCCGGCGTGCCAGATCCGAACGTTCAGACGTTTCCAGAGTGACGTGAGACGAGAGAACGGGCTGTTTGACCGGACAGGCGCTGCAGTCCGCTGCACACTGACCTCCTGACCTTTCATTTGGACAGCAGCCTTTCTTTGGCTGCAGAGTTTCAGGGGACAGAGCAGACTTTAACAGCTCTGAGGGGACACACTGCCAGGGAACTGATAACATTTACATTTGTCAGGAAGGAGAGAAAGAAAGAAAGAAAGAAAGATGGACAGAGGAGAGAATTCACTTCACCCTTTTGTGTTTTGCTCCATCTTTCTCTCCGTCTGTCTCCGTCTAAATCTTTATTTAATCATTCGTGACACTCCTCCTCCTCATTTTTACCCACAGTTGGAAGTTGAGCGGGCTCTAAATATTCCCCTGACCGGCCCGCAGAAGAGAATCCGACTTTTCAGTCCAGTAAAGTGGAAAACTGTCTTTATCTCACCGAAACATGAAAGTAGCAGTTCAACACGTAACATATGCAATAAATCTGACAGAGAGAAGCACAGACTCCGTCCACAGACTCCGTCCACAGACTCTGTCCACAGACTCTGTCCTCTGCAGATGATTCCAGGCCTCTTGCTCCATCTCTCTGCACCTCTGTTCTTCCTGCTCAGTCTAAGTCTAAGTCTATGAAGACAAAAGAGAAACTTCCCTTAATCAACAGCTCAGCCTGTCAATCAATATCACCATGTAGGCGTGTGTGTTATTGTGTGTGTGTGTGTTATTGTGTGTGTGTGTGCGTTGCTGTGTGTGTGTTGCTGTGGAAAAAGCCAGTCGCTGGTCACATGCTGTCGAACACACAACCCCTTCTCTCTCTCTCTCTCTCTCTCTCTCTCTCTCTCTCTCTCTCTCCCATCGTCCCGAGCGTTTCACCATCGTTTGCTCTTTTCTCTGCTCCCTCTCTCTCACCATCTCTTCACAGTAGCACTTGTCTTCCATTAGCCTCGCCATACGTCACACTCCAGCAGTGGAAATCAAAAGAGTGCAGCGTCAGCCGGCCCGATGTCCAGCCTCATCAGAACATTTGTACTGTTGCTAGGAGACGCGAAACCTCTCTGACCAGTCTGGTTGGCTGCGGGCTCAAAGCAATTCTATCAACAAAACACCTCACAAGGATGCTAACGACTCCAGTGCTTCTGTGCTGCGTTCAAGGACACTCCAACAGCTGGGATGGAAAAGCAGCAACCTTCACTCGGACTGTTGTGTTACTGCAGTATCTTGGGTTTGCGGTGTGTCACACAGCAGAGAAGCACGATGCACGTCCACGGTTTTCCGTGCGAGCCCACACACCAGCGGCGTCTGGTCATGTGACATCAACATACATCAGCTTACTTTATTTTTTTTTAATCACATCCTCGTCCAGTTAGTCCTCAAATTTAATGACAAACTTATATGAGAATATCCCAACGTCTTCACATTACTTCTTTTTTTAAATATATCATTTCATATTTAGACCAATGCAGTGGGTGTGGTTTGTAATAGGTGAAACCCATATAAAACAAGTGGTGTGGGTCTTTAATGTGCAGTTAATGGCAAATGCTGTTTCTTTCCAAACTTATGCAACAAACGATTAAAAGTGTCCTGCAGCTGTAAAAGAGTAAAACCCTCCACCTGCTCACTGTGACCACACAGCATCTGAAGAATGTGGGTCAGCAGAGACTGTGTGTGTGTGTGTGTGTGTGTGTGTGTGTGTGTGTGTGTGTGTGTGTGTGTGTGTGTGTGTGTGTGCTTCAGAGTGTATTTATAATCCTGTATCGCTCTGCTGGATTTGATTGTGTGGAAACTGAGGTCCTTTCACAGTGTTAGTTACCTGAGGGAACCTGACATTTAAATAGGCCTCCTCGTTATCGCTCGCCTTCTCCCTCTCTCGCCTTTTGCTCTCTCATCCTTGTCCTCTAATGCCTGATATCCATTCAGTTTTCTCCTCCATATCCTCCATCCATTTTTCCAGCCACTCCACTTTTCTGATGTTTCCTCTTGTTCTATTATTCCTCTGCCTCATTTCTTCCTCCACTCCTCCTCCCATTGAAAACTCCTCTTTCTTCTTCCTCCCCTCCCCTCCCCTCCTCTCCTCCCCTCTCTCAAAGCTACAGATGAGAAACTCTCCACCCAGGAACCAGGTAAATGCAGAGGAGAAGATGAAAAACAGCACTGAACAACACCAGAGAAGTAAAATCATCATTCACAGGTGAAGCTCACGGACACAGGCTCAGCAGAAGAAGAGAATTCATCGACGGCTCTTCCAGCTGAATAATTCATTTGAAAGCTTCTTTAAGGTGAAGGTGTCGAATCAGTTCAACAGTTGATGTGAAATCGTATTTAAATGGGTTTAATGGCCAGTCAGACACAAGCTGAGCCTCTGGGACAGAGGAAAGCTTCGTTAATTAAGCTAATCACTGTGACACAAAGCAAATATTTTAAAGTCAGCATGCTTTTCTCTCTCATGTTTTCATGTCAGCGTTGTTTCTTAAAGCGCTGAAGAGCTGCAGTGGTTTCAAGTGTGCACAATATTTTTTCATTAACATGCAAATGTGGACTCCGAAGCTTCCCTGTGGTCTGAGGATTAGCTTTGTTTTCAGGTATTTCTGCTTAAGTGTGTTCATGACAAACACGACGACAAACAGATGGTCACCATGGCGACACGCTGCCCCACACGCCACACAGTGAGACATTAAAACAGGCCTATACCAAGCCCCACCCCCAGGGACGGCTCTGAGTCAGAGCTGCAGGTCATGTGATGCACGCTGGACCTTTTCTGAGCAAACGACGTCCCAGAAGGACCACAGGAGAACTACGGACCGTCCTGAGGCTGTGGAGGGAACAGACGGGCAGCCTCTTCACACAGAATTAACCACAACCAGTGGCAGCCAGTGCACCTCCCAGGTTTGGTTTCAGGTTTAGGCACAGTTCTTGGTTCGGATCACGGAAACTTTGTTTACGATGATAAACGTGGCTGAAGTTTGGGAACGAACAGATTCACGCTACGATAAAAAAAACAACAAACTTACTGTCGGTTTGAAACTGGAATCAAATGGTTTCCCACAACCTGAACTCATCTACTCTCACTTCATAACAGCATCACCTGACTGCATCCTCCGCTCCCATCATGATCCACAGTCACATTTCTCCTGACCATAGCGTCACGCGTTGTATGGATGGAAACCAGTGAGGTCAGGTCACCTCACACTTTCATTATATTCACCACAGCTACTACGTTTACCTGCTGTCACTAAACTTTCCTTCATCACTGAAAATCAGACGATTCCAGCTGTTTTTATTTGTTTACATGTTTTCCTGTTTATTATGAGCTTGTCAATCATCTGTAAAGCACTTTGATTTGCACTAACCTGCGTAATAAATACTACACAGATGAAGTTTGACCGATTGGACCATTGATCTATCTGAAGAACAGTCGAGCCTGGTGAGGTCCAAGTGAGACTCATGGAGGTTAACCTACATCAGCAGTGCAGAGCTGAGCCGGAGAGGGTACAGAGGAAAATGTTCCAGCATCAGCACGCGTAC
Source organism: Toxotes jaculatrix (assembly GCF_017976425.1). Classification (NCBI taxonomy): domain Eukaryota; kingdom Metazoa; phylum Chordata; class Actinopteri; family Toxotidae; genus Toxotes; species Toxotes jaculatrix. The sequence continues at coordinate 814,439 of NC_054406.1, forward strand.
GGAGGATAAAGCCTCTGATTCAGGGGGCAACATGTTCTTTCTTCTGCTCCAGTAATTTGTTTTCTGGTGTGTAATGAGCGTTTCAGCTTCACGGAGCTGCTGCCGTGCACAGAGAGGTTCAGTCTCTTTCTGACACGACAAACTACATTTTCCAGATACAGACACGCAGAGATCACTGTGCGTCGCCCTGATGTTAATCCAGAGGAAACCGTCGATCACATCATTTAGACCACAAACACAGAACAGATCCAACACACATACACGCCCTCGTGGCACAAAGCAATTATACAGGACCCGATTTTTAAAACCGATATTTAAGCATAAGTGCCAGTAATCTGCGGTTTGTAAAGAAAGATGTCAGAAGAGAAAAGCTCTGATGAGAACAGCTGGATCCGACGCTGCAGCTGCTTCCTGTGGCGTCGAACATGTCACCAAACGTCCCCGTGTGTTATCACACTCACTTCACTGATCAAAGTCGTGCTCTCTTTTCAACACCAGCTTATCTCACAATCCAAGCCACAGAAATAAGAACTGTACGCTTCTAATTAAAAACGGCCGACGGCTGCACAATTCAAAATGTGTTCCCCATAACAGCAGCAGTGGTGGAAGAACTGGTTTCACTGGGAAAACTGTGGAATCAACACACATCCAGCTGAGATTCAAACATAATATAAATGTCTGCAAACCAGATCATCTACTGGGAGAAAAGAAGCTTAAAATAAATAGTTTGTGGTTGTTTGTACATGAAAAACCAGAAAACTTCATCTCACTGATGCTAAAATAAAAAAAATCCTAAAAACCCAATTCAGCCATAAATCAAGTCTGAGCACAGATGTACAGTTTTGCCCACAGCGTCATCGCAGTTACCCCGGGGACATTAAACAGAGAGCATCTCTCAGTAATACAGTCTGTGGTCCCATCAGCTTCAGGCCGTCCCTGCAGAGTGACCATCGAACACACTCAGACCGACCTCTCCTTCCACAGCTGTTCACTGTTCTGACTGTAAATGTCTGAATGAATGGGAGAAATGAATCGAGTGATTACAGCATCAACTCAGCTGCGACCTGTGAACAACGTTCTGAATGTCAAGGAATCTGCCAGGAAACCAGCGTCTCCGGGCACAGCGTTCACAGCGATGGGGACTGTTCTGAGCCCGTGGACCCTGAGTTAATATTAACCCTTAGTACTAACCCTTTGTCAAACAGTCACAGATCATTTTTAAAAGATTAAAACACACGTACACCTGCCGGCCTCACTCCTGTCTCCTGTCACACTGCAGAGAAACAAAAGCATTTCGTGACTCAACCGAATGAAAGATGTAAACAACACAACTCACCTGTCAGACTGAGGCGTTTAGGACTCAGCCGAAAACTTAAACCACTAATCTACCAAATTCCAGGACCTGTGGGGTTCAGGCCCAGAGCCCCGGCAGGAAGTGACCCTTAAGATTTGTGAAACAACACAAACTGATCCCAAAGAAAAGCTAAACCACGACAGAGAGACACAGAAAGATCTCGATGACACATAAAAAGACTAAAAACCAAGCATGGTTTGTCCTTTTCTGTCTCCTTCAGTGAGAGGTGGAGGGTGTCTCAGTAAGACTGTCCTCCTGTCCTGTATAAAATTACCCCAGTAACTTATTGCAACCCATAGTTGGGCTTTGTAGTTAGACGACCTCTAGTGGCCAGAGCAGTTACGGCGGGAGAGAAGGAGGAAGTGAGGTGACGAAGTACAAAGAGAGACAGAGTCAGTTTGTTTCCTGTGTAAAACTGATAATTAATCCATGAGCATGTCTATTATTGTAACCATGACAACAAATGTCCAGTGCATCTGCCGTTGCTAAGCTCCTGTGGGACAAGCTCCCTTTAAGGAGGACTTGTCGGTCCCCTGTGTCCAGGGACCGATTGTCTCATAATCTGTTAATTTAACTTTTAATAATGTACAGTTCATTACAGACACACACACACACACACACACACACACACACACACACACACACACACACACACACACACACACACACACACACACACACAGAGCACTGTGTAACCCCGCCCCTGACTGTGAAGAGAAGAGGAGAGAGCACCTCAGGGTTGGATTGTCTCCATAAAAACACTCAGAAAGAAAGAAAACGCCACTCGGCTGCTTTAATTCCTTTTCATCTCCTTCCTCTCTCCTCTCCTCTCCTCTCCTCTCCTCTCGGAGCACTTCGACCTTGAGCTCCTCCGAGTGAAGAAACAACAGCGGCACAGAGCTCTTTTGTCATGTTGCGACCGCAGCCGTCAACCCATCAGCCCTCTGCAGGAAGCCTGTATTTCCTTCAGCCTCGCCCGGCTCGCCCGGCTGCAGCCTGACACGGATCTGTGATGCTGCCGTACGCTGTGATTAAGACGAGTGCCACTGAAGTGGAATAATGTTATGTAGGATATCGTCCCCGTGTCCCTCTCTGCCTCGAGGACACGGATCATGTTTTTCCGTCTTGTCCCATTTCATTAGTCTGTTTACAGGTATGCAGCACTAATGCAGCACAGGTGAAGGGTCCCATCCCCCGTTTGGGAGACTCATATCACCTGCAATCATGTAATTAGTCAGATGTCCTCCAACGTCCCCCCTGGTCACAGGCCTCTAAGCTAAAGGAAGGAGTTTGTTCTGAAAATGAATTCAAATTCACCTCAACAGTTTTCTTTGTTTTTCACGACCGAAGGAAAAAAAAAATCACCGGGAAAAAAAGGCAAATGAAAGAGAGAAGACACGACGAACCGAACACAAGTCACAGCTGAACATACGGTGTTCCACTCACACGCGGTTAGTGCTGTCAGGAGACCATTGTCTGGTTATGATTTAAACCTTTAATGAAAATGAGTGTGCAGAGCTGCTCTCAGTAATCACTTTAGCAAAGAATTCCCACATGTCCCGGAGAGCCTGCGACTCATGGAAACGTCCTTGAAAATAAGAAAATGAGAATTTTGACCAAAACAATGAGCTGATTCGGAGGCAGGTTGCTCCGTGTGGCCCTCGGCTGTGATTCCACTTCCAGAACAAGCTCGTGTTTAAACTGAGCTCGAGGTTTTTAGCTCTCGACTGATCGTGGCTGCCTCTGAACACAAACCAGACAGAGATGTGATTTGACCCTCGAATGACAGATGATATTAAATGATCAGCGCTCACTCTTCTCTAACGATTCTTTAAATTTGGAGATCAATCTTTTTTTTTTCACACTAAACTTTGGAGCTATTTGATATTTGTTTTTCGTGGCTGCTCCATTCTGTCGCCATGCATCATTTCCCCAAAAGGCAGCCTGACATGTTCAGTATGTTTGGAAACTCTGGGATCTAGAATTTAAAATCCAGTTCAGTTAGTTTGAGCAGAGCTCGTCGAAACAACATAAGGTCGTAAAGACGGATCCACAGGTGGCTTCACCAGAGAGAAAGGGAAAAACAAACATGCCTTCTTGTTCCTGGAAAATGATTTCTTCAACACAGTGGGTGACGTTCAGCAGCACTGCTTTCTGAACAGCGTGTTAGTTAAAAGACAGACTCGAGCAACATGCTCTCAGCAGAGCTCCGGCATGTGTCATGCAGCTGTAATGAAGCTCTCGTGGCTACAAAAGCGTAATAAAGGCTCATTAAAGTGGAAATCAGGAATGCCTTTTTGAATCTGCTGGTTGACTAGTGTGAAACATCCAATTAGACAGTTTTGGCGAAGCTCAATTAAAGTCTCCTCGTTCCTGTTTTACCATCATAATTATCCTCAGCTTCGTTTTGAGTGACAGCGGCTCCGGTGCAGCTTTAATGATGCCGCCCGTCATCAGCTGTGAGCAGCATTACTCAGCCTTGAGATGCAAAGCCAGAGCAAAGAAAAAACAGGAAGCGCGTGCAGGCGGTGACCTCGTGCAGACTGTTAACAACAGGCAGACCAACATCAGCCCCTGGGGAAAATCTTCCATTTACAGAATCAATTCCTCACGCTCGGGCCTCACGCTCGGGCCTCACGCTCGGGCCTCAGTGGATTCATTGATCTCCACATCACATGGATGAGCTGGGCTCAAGTGCGGAGCATGAAGGCTGAAAGCCGTCATGCTCTTGTAGTGCATTGACTGGGTGTTATATGATTACAAGGTCCAAGTCTTGAAGGTGAGCACCACAAAACGAGCAGTAATTCCCCGTGTCCACCAGGCGTCCACCAGCACAAACATTCATCAAGGTCTGCTGATGAAACCTGGAGACAAACACGGTTTGAGAGCAAATAAAGGAGGCCGACATGTCTGGTTTGTAGATGTCACTACGTCCTGGAATTCAGGATTTGTTTGAAAATGAAAGCTGGCAGCCAACTCCACTTTACTCTGCTTTTTCTTTTTAGCTGCAATGGAAGAAGGCTGCAGTAAAAATCAACTCCAAGGCCAACAGAGATGGACAGTCCGCTTCACCTTCCATTACTGCTCAACAATTTACTGTCAACTGGAAGGAAAAACAAGACTTGAACCGCCTGCTGTCGCCAGAGTAAAATCTCTACAAATCACCTGAGTTTGGCCCCATGAAGTGCAGAGATGGCAGGAGAGATTAAAAGGCTTTGGAACAAAAGCCACAGAGCCAGATAAAAATCTGCTTTCATCTGCTGACACATAAATACAAATCTCTCCGAAATCAAATCAAAATCATTAAAAAAAAACAAAAAAACATTCAAATTCAAGTTTGTAAATGATCACTTCTACACTGTTAGAGTTTTAATCCGACAGACCTTCTGAGACCAAGAAGAAAAACTTTACATGCAAAGCTGAAAGTGTTTTTCATGGTGACACAATCAGACTACACTTCAGTTATCGATCCTCCTCCTCTGTCCCCGTGACCTTGTCCACCTGAACGCTGGACTGCGTCGCCTTTAAACAGCAGCCGGTCGCCTTAAATCCTTAAGGCGGAGCCTATGAATCTGATTTCAGTTGCTTCGTGTACCATATACTTTTTCCATTATCTCTTAATCACATGGAGGCAGATGAGGTCACCTGAGGTCAGGTGAGGGGGCAGACAGAAAGGGCGGCAAGTCGTAGTTAATTAAATTATTTCTGACACCTGTGCAGATCGCACCCTCGGGTGGAGTGGACAGTGTGTCACCTGCATGAGACACATCAGCAGTCAGGAGCAGACGGACAGCTGTAATTTGAATATTGTCAGTCATTGCTGTCTCTCTGCCAAACGTCCCTCCCTCCTTCTCCCGCTCCGCTGTGCCGAACGCCTGGTTCACTTTCCCATCTTTCTTTGCGGGTGATTTTCTTTACTGGGGGAGCAACACACAATTAGTTTTGGGATGATGAGCTATTCTGAGCTTTCCATGACCCCTGACGATATCTAATCAATTTAGAGATTTTTTTTTTTTAATTAATGAAAAGGAGATCAAAGAGTCGAGATAGAAGCTTCCGCCGTTCTGCCACAGAATGATTTCAGCAGCGCTTTTTAAATGAAGATGAAACATTCGCAGTCACACACACACACACACACACACAGAAACACACCAGGCCTCCTGCTCTCCAAACATGCAGCCTTATGTTTATTTATGATATGCCAATATGAAGCACTTCAAAGAATTGTCCAGCTCTGGAAAGAAAAAAAAAAAAGTTGAAGACGAAGAAGAAGAAGAAACCTTCCCTGAGGTGTTCGGCCAGCATCTGTAAATTAGACCCATAATTCTCCAGAAGAATCCAGTGGCCAGCGAGTCGAGGCTCCACTCGACTCTGAGTAACTTCAAACCCAAAGTGGCGGCAGAGGAAAAAAAACAGAAACTCATCACCACAGCTGTTTGTTGTTAACACTGCTCATGATGCAGGAAGAGAAACTGCACTGACACTGACCCACAAACAAGAAAAGACCAACAAACAGACACACAAACCTGTTCTAGCAGCAACTTCCACAGCTCTACAGAGTTAAACCATCTACACTCGACCCAAAGTTTGTCCGACATGTTGTGGAACACCTGTTTGACAGCAGGTATGTTGGTTACAGAATGTACATTCTGTCCTGTGTGGCCAAGCTGAGGAAACATGACTAACAGTTTACAGGCAACTGTGTGAAGCTGCGTTCAGGCCGAGCAGTTCTGGGAACGAAATGCTTACGTCAGCCAACATGTTCGCAGGGACAGTGCTAACATATTTGTAACCACCCGGCCGGTGGCGCGAGAAGAAAGGTCAAAGGATCGCACAGCCAGCTGGACAAAGCCCGGGATATCTGTGTCCAACATACACCAGGAAGTCAGGAGACACCAAATCAGCCAGGCCCAAATTCTTCATCTGACATTAATGAAAAAACCTGTCTGTCCATTTTGGAGCAACAGAGTTGCAGTTGCTTACTCATTGGAAGAGTTGCGCATTCTTCTCTTGTTGTTGCCTTTGAAACGCGTCGTGAAATGGTTTCACTGGTACGTCCTTAAAGACAGATAAAGACAGATGCTGCGTTCCGTCTTTAAGGACAATAAAAACAAGTGATGGTGTGAACCTCAGACGTGGCTCAGCACTGTGAGGGTGAGAGCAGGTGATGGTGTGAACATGAGAGTGCTGTATTTCTAGCAGCAGACATGTTTCATTTCATTGTGCTGCAGAAATCAGCAGCGTGCAGCAGCAGGTCTGTTGTTTGCTGGAGGCTTTAACCCAGAACGTCTGACAGCGCTGTGAGCCCAGACATTTATAGTACGAGCCGTCCGGCGGGAATCCAGATGCCACATCAGTTCCCTATCAGCACCGCACCTCGACCACGCCACGTGATCACAACACGCCGCTCCACGCTAAAAACTCCACGAGCAGACGCTGCTGCAAACGACAAACGAAAACTGTTTGTGTATTCATGTAGTCCGCTGCTCGCTGTCTGTGCGGCAGGAAGTCGGTGTTTTTCTGCAGCCTCTGTAGACGGCAGAACAAACAGTCACCGTGTGCTTTGCCCCGCAGCCTGCATTTGCATTTTGGCCTCAGCACATGCCGCTATCAGCACGAATCAGCTCCCTGCGACTGAGAGAAGCTGCTGAAAATAAGCTCAGGTAAGCAGTTCAGTGCAGAGCAGCAGCAGCAGACGCGTCTCTGTTGATTCACCCGGACACACTCGCAAAATTCACCTTTACACCGTTTTACCACAGTTTAATAAATAAATAATAAATCTGATCATCAGCAAATTCCCTCAAAACTCAGCGACTCAGTCTGACTGATGTTGAATCAGCCGAGAATCACTAACGGAGCAAAAAGTGAAAACTCCGAAGCACACAGCTGATAAACAGCAGCACCCGCTCCATAAATTTACATGTAGCTTTCATCGTTAGTGGAACTCTGGCATAACCTCACTGGATTCATGTCAGCATCACGGTTTACAGGTAAGGTTTGCCAAACGCTGAGACAACACTAAGACAACGTTTCTGAGAGCTGCTGCTGCTGCTGACGGGGAACAGCAGAACAGTTTGTTTGGCTGCACTGTGAACGGACACATTTCTAACAACGCGTTTACCTGAAACATGGAGGATTTTAACTGTAACCTTCAGGTCTTCTCACCTGTGGTTCACTGGATTTCATGATTTCACAGGATCCGGCAGATTTTGATCTTGTTGTCATCACAGAGCTTTTATCGGCTTTAACGAGTCACTGTTGGCGTTTGATTGTAGAAACTTGTCCTCTGTCTGTGTTTGACTGTTTGAGCTTATTATCACCATGTTATCTTGAGCTCGATCGTCCTTTAGTTTCCCGCTGCTGATCCCTGCAATGCAGAGTCACTCATACGGTTCATCCATCATCACAGGAGTTTGCTTCAAAAGCTAAATTTGTTCTCCACTGATGTCACTTCTCTGTGCGCTTCAGTCCTAAACACCTCCATTTATTAAAACTTCTAAACAAGCGAAGAACATTTGGACCTAATTCCAAATCAGCTTGTTTTAAGTTCTCTCTTTTTTAATTCCAGTGCAGTGATCTTCCCACAAGGCAGAGATGCTCATTTTGAAAAGAAAATAAAAGTCTGGATGATTTCTGTGAGAAACCAGCTGAAATATTCTTGCTGCACTGGCAGATTTTTTTTTATTTTTTTTTTAGGGCTCAACCATAGACAGAAATGATTCAAGTGTGTGGAGAATTTTCCCAGTGCACACAGCCTTATTTTATATTCTAGTGGAGATCCCAAAGTTTCCAAATATGCCAAATATGTCAGCTGAATTTTGAGGAAATGTGTCGACAACGTTGCAGTAGAATTTTCCATCTGACAGAACGGAGCAGCCGTAAAGAGTCTGGATCCTGCCTCTGAATATTTCACTCAGAATAAACATCATATATCTTCAGCTGGAGGATGCAGAGGAGTTACATGATTTAGAAATCACTGACCTCTGTGACGTTTATCTGCGCTTCGTCTGCTTCAGACAAACCACACTTTGTGTTTTTAACAAATAAATGCCAGCGAGGGATCCTCTGCTGGGTGGAGGTGGTGGTGGTGGGGGGGGGGGCGGGGGGGGCGGTGCTGGCAGATAATCAATGTCATGTGATTGCCTCGTGACCCACCCTGCAGCTGTCTGTGACGTCTTCCAGCTGAGGAACTGGAGATGTGCACTAACGTTATATCTCAGCGTGTCTGAAAACCTTGGGCAGCTTTGTCTTTATCCTCGGCTGCAGCTCTTCAGGGAGTCTCTGAGTTGGACAAGCTGATTAAGTTGCGTTTGTCTTGACCAATGGAGTGCAGCGACAGACAATTAGGACGTGGACGTGCTGCTCTCTGTGGTTGTTATTTCTCGGGACCAAAATGACCTCCGGGAAAGACGTGTGGGGGAACGGGGGGGTGAAGATAGCCTGCCCAGCATGCTGCTCATCACGGGGTGTTTGATCTATTGCCTGCCACCTCCCTCCTCTCCTCCCCCCTCCCTCCTCTCCTCCCCCCTCACTCAGTCATATCCATATATTAACCACCAACATCCACTGGATGTGATTCAGGGAGGTAAAAATAACTCCCTCCTTCCCCCTCTCCAGCTTTCCATCTGTCCATCCACACGTCTCTTCCTCCCCTCCGTCTTCCCACCACCTGCGCCTGAGCAGATCAGCAGGTAGATCAGCATACCTGCACCTCCGAGGGTTAGAGGTTCCTGCTGCAGGAAGACGAACACCCTGTGACACATGGTGTTTCCTGCAGGACATGATGAGCAGCGACAGCTGACGGGATGAACTTGAAACGCACTTGAAGAGGAAGAAGAGCGGGTTTTAGCCGTCTGCTATTGGAAGCACAAAGTTTCAAACTGTGGATTTTTAAAGCTGCAGCTGTTTTGTTTTTTTTTCCACTTTCTCAGATCAGGTCAGAGAGAAGTGACTCAAACGTGATGTGCAGCGTGGTGTTGTCCTGAGATGCCATGTTTCTAATAAGTTAGCGTGAAAAAAACATTCCTCCCTGCTGGATTTGGCCCAGTCAGCTCTGAGCATTGTTTCTGTGAAGTGGAAAGATCCAGGAGCAACAACAGCTCACGGGCTGTTGAATCACACTGCACAAAAAAAAACCTCAGCAGTTCACAAACTGCCTGGACCATCAACCTCAGCAAACCAGGTGTGCGGCTGTCAGGAGGAAGCTACCTGCCTGGACGCACGAAGCCAACGGTAACGTTTGGTTTTGTCTGAGTTATTGTCCAACGAAGGAAAATCTTATTGCTACATCACACAACAGTGTTCTTCCCACTTTGAATCAGTGGCTTGTGTTCGGTCCCACAGTGCACAGTGCAGACCTCAGGCCCATCCAGCACCTTTGGGGTGAACTGAACACTGACTGACTGAGAACCAGACCTTATCGCACAGCATCAGGGTCGGATCTCACCACTACTGCCGCGTCTGTGCTCCAACATCAACACTTTTTCAGCATGGCGTCCGGAGCGGCCGGGGCTGTGAGCGTGCTCCTTCAGTCACTTCAGACTGGGCTTCCCCCAAAACTCACCCCTCTCTTGTCACTGATAAGGAAGGAAGTGTTAAGTCAAGTGTGAGGAAAACAGGAAAACAGCTGCCAACACATTTCAGCCTTCATCAGAGCCCCACCAGGCTGCACTCCCTTTACTCTGGATGTCTCCAACACACACATTTGCACTTGAAAAGGGATCCAAAAATTCAAAATAACACCTCGAGGGCACTCCTGATTTAATGCGTGAAGGAGGCTTTACTCAAATATTGTCCTGTGGCCTGATTTAGCATCTCCTGAAAGTCGCAGGGAGGATAGCTGTGTGTATTTTTGACATTTACAATTTATCCACGCTTTGGCTTTGTTCCTGGTTCAAGAAACATTTTCTGTCTTATCTTCTAAAGCAAACAACTTTAGTGTGAATAAGGCAGCGCTCTTCTCTGAAGTGTTCCCATTTTTCTTCGTGGAGACAGTAAAACAAACGGAAGCAGCTCAGATCGAATTCAAACTCATCACCAATTAGCTTCAGGGTCAATGTGCATCAGAAAATAAAGGAATAAATCCAATCTACATCCAAAGCACAGCCTGTGTTGTTACCATGACAACCAGGATAGTAAGGATAGCATGTGTTCAGAATGTTTCAACACATAAAGACAGGCCCGTCTCCCGTGAGTTAAAAAGCGGATGGTCAACAATTCTCAATCTGGACATGTCCCCCCCCCCCGCCCCCCCCGAGAGACGGGGGACATGTCCCCCCGCCCCGAGAGACGGGGGACATGTCCTCACTACAGATTCTGATCATTAGGATCTTTATCTCAGACAGTTCACAACCATAATCCATTTTTTTCTACACGATTCGTCTTCAACATCGTTAAATCACTGACGGTCACTCAGGAAGCTGAGACACAAACACTGTTGTACCCACTTATACAACAGAAGAAAGCTGCAGAGCTGTTTTAAGTTTTCAAACTTAAACAACTGCACCAATGATTTCAACAAAAAAAAACAAAGGCAAGTCACCGTCAGTGTGAAATCAAGGAATAAACCAAGGTCTGATCAACACAGTCACACGGAATCTAGTTTTATCCCTGATGTCTGGCCGCACTGATGATCCACCCTGATGATCCACCCTGATGATCCACCCTGATGATCCACCCTGATGATCCACACTGATGATTACCCTGACTAACTGGACTGACTGGTCACGTGTGATGTTAGAGGTGTGGTTTTAGAATCTGCTGCCAAGACATAAACAATTAAAGAGCAATTTGTTCGCCTTTCAAGTTCAGAGTGTGGCTGCAGTTTTGAGGCTTTAATAATAAATAAAAACATCTAAAGACGTGTTGTGAAAACCTCTGTGGCTGATTTTTAAAATTCCAATCAGACGTGATTGAAGAAGTCAAACCAAAGCTGCAAACAAGCTGCATGAGCTCAGTGATTTCAGTCCACACTTGTTGCTGTGAAGAAACAAACACGCAGGAGACCTGAGGTTGTTTCACAGCTTAAAAACTTCCTCAGTGGAAACTGGGATTTGTCTGCAGCGCGAGGAGACGCCGGCAAAACGAGTGAACCAAGAGGGATCATGTGACTCCAGACTGTTCAGCACTGCAGTCGCGCTGGCAGCAGACAGAAAGATGAACACGGCTCTGAGGTCTCTGCAGGGAAACCGGCACCGTGCACGTTCGCTCTGACTGCTATTTTTACCAACTGGATGTCAGGAAGGGTCTCGACAAATTAAAATAAAACTGCCGTCCCTCTTCAAACTAACGGCCATGTCCTCGGGTAAAGGAGAGGAGTCGGGGGAGTCGTTCAGACGAACGCCTTTGCCAAGGCCACCGGTGACCGGGGGGGTGGGGGCAGTATGGCTGGAGCCCTGGGAAATCAGACCATTATTAAAAGGCCAAAGACCCCCCGAGCAGATGGTAACCAGAGAGGGGAAGGAGGGAGAGACGGGAGGAAAATAAGGAAAATGAAGCAGTGGAAGGAATGGAGAAAAAAAACGGAAGAGGCAGGAGGGAAGACTGATGAGAGGGAGAAAATGGAAAGAAAACAGGAAAGAAAATTGAGATTGAAAAGGTAGAGATGAAAAAAGGAGGTGAGAAAATGACGAAGGAAAATGAGAGGGAGAGAAGAAGCAGACGGAAAATAAAAATGAAAAGTGAAAAAATGAAGATGAAATAGCCACAGTGGAAAAAGGGGGAGGAAAGAGGGAGAACAAGAGAGAGAGAAAACTGGAGGCAAAAGAAGGAGAAAGAGGGAGAAAACAGGAAAAGGATAAAGGGAAAAGAAAGATGGAGGAGGAGGTAGATAAGGATGAGACGGAAATTACTGAAAGAGATAAAACTGAGCAAAAAGTAGGTTAAAAGACTGAGAGACCTGCAGAGAGAAATGAGATGGAGACTGAGCTGGAAACCGAGACAAGATAACGAAAGGATGAGAAAAGGAAGAACTCCAGTAAGAAGTGAGAGAAGTAATTATTGAGCCGAGAGAAGTCGACATCACAGCATGTGGCGTGTTGACCTCAGCAGACAAACGCTCGGCTCGCTGTCAACAACAGCTGTGGAACAAAATGAGCAACTCATAATAAACCAACTGGTTCACAGAGAGAACACGAAGCTGGAACAAGTATATCCAGTTTGACCTTTAACCCCTGAGAGACTAATTTACCAAGAATCTGCAGCAGCTTTTACACACTAACGAGTCGGCATCAACTCATTCTGCGTTTGTGTGTGTGAGCAGATGAACATGACATGGAGTTCTCCAGGGCTCAATCCTGGGTCCTCAAACTTTACAGGATTCCAGTAGGCCACATTATGCTATAACACCTGTTGTATTTATGCAGATGACACCGACATGTGTCCAACTTTGTCACTGAGTCAATACAGCCCCAAAGATTTTTACATATTTTGGACTATGGACTGTGTCCCAGGTCTTTCTCGTTAGTTAAAAGAAGACAGAGACCAGTAGGAGGCAGCAGACGTTACACAGGGACGTCGAAGCCTTTTGCCTGCTGAGTCACCTCAACAGCAATATTCACTTGGTATCACACAGACTGGAGACGCGTCGCGTCAGAGTATAGCTCATATATTCAGTGCAGATGTCTCGCCTCTCTGACAGGAAGAATAAATGTCAATGGGAAGCACTGGACGGATCAAAGCGTGTCTTCCTCGGCTCAGCATTACGTCCACTTCCTCCTCTCCCATTCGAGTGACGACCTGCCCGCTGTCGTGATTTTAATCTCCTTCACATGTCTGACTCCTCCACACTATGTCAGCTCTAATTGGTCATTACAGCAGCCTGGTGTCATCACCCTAATGTAGCCCGGGCTAAACCTTTAGCCTCTGTGATTAGCCAACATTAGCCTTGTCACTGAAACTGGCAGACAGACACTGGTGTGATGGGAAAGGGTCCCTGTGTGTCACCGCCATGACGTGAGCGTTTGACGAAGCTCAGACTTCAGTCCGTCTGCTGACATAATGACACCGCAGACTCCAGGGAGGTGAGACGGAGGCGGTGAAGTTCGAGTGGGCGTGTCCATATGAGCTCAGGCGGCACACACACGTAATTCTGCTCACCTTTATTTTACCTGGTGAACTGTGTTTTTACTCTGATGTGTTTAAGAAGTCTGGATTTGTCGGGACACAAGAAAAATCATTTAATTTCCTTAAAAAGAAATTCCATCCATCTGAAATGCATTTATCTAAAAAGTTGTTTAAGCTGAAATGAAGTGTCTTCACCTTTAATTGAATGGTTGCCTGCTCGTGTTTGCAGCTGCACCCAAACTGTTGTCTGCTGCCTGTTCATTTTCATGTCAATAACACCGAGGGGGCTGAACACAAACAACAACAACCTGTCCCTGAATACACTCTATTAACTTTGAGCAGAGCTGTGACTCAAAGCGCCCTGATTTGCAATTTACCAGTAGCTGAGGGCCAACAGCAGCTACACTCATTAACAACAGCGAGAACACACAGCAGACACACACCACGGGCTTCTCTGGCAGCCACGTACCTGATTGGACTAATTACACACTATTATGCTGTTGTGTTCAGACCACCAGTCCTGAATTAATGTGGAACTCAACAGTTTCCTTTGACTTTGGAAATCGTATGTAAAGACTTTTCACTGGCTGAAACGTGTTGGGAAAGTGATCCAGTGAAGCTTTAACAGCTGCTGATGTTTCCAACTGAACCAGCTCCGATTTATGATTTAGATTTTCAAGGCTAAACATCAAAGAGTGTTTCAGAAATGGCTTCAACACAAATACGTTCTGACGCCGCCTCGTGCTGATCTTCTGTGACAGGCACCGACAGATAATTCATCAGTGATCAAACGTTAATGCTGCTCATCAGAAAGTCCAGAGTGTT